>NC_141618.1:38898312-39200067 GCF_047967505.1 Dipteris shenzhenensis | reverse complement strand
AGCCAATGGAGCCATGGATGATTATTGTGGCATAATCCAAGATATTATTAAGCTTGACTTTCGACGCTTCTTTGTGTATGTTTTGGATGTAAAGTGGTTTAAGGACATGGTGGAACGAGGCCCTAATGCAACAATCAAACCTCATGCAAGTGGCTTTGTAACTATTGACTCCACAAAGTTTTGGGGCAAAGTAAGAAGGACACACTAGTACTACCGCAACAATGTGAATAGGTATTTTACACACATATAAAAATACTCACTTTTAAATATTTGATACCTTCGATGCTGATTGTATTTGTGTTTGAATTAGGTTGTCTATCAACCAATGGTAGATAATAATAGGTGGTGGCATGTCATACCTATTATGCCACGTTCCAAAGTGATGTATAGTACATTTACTAAAATGGAGCATATGGAGGATGATCATGGCCATGGAGGTGATAAGGGGGGAATAAAAAGTGGAAGATTTCAAGGGACGAAGAAGAAGAAGAGGAGAGAGAGAGAGAGAGAGGGAGAAATGGGATAAACTAAAGATAAAAAATAACTAAATACTTGATTTTTCTCTTTGTAGGCCAAAGGATTAAGTAAGGTCTACCCATTAGGGGCCGAAAAAAAACAAGGTGCATGTATGCACAAAAGCACTTGGCTCCAACTTGTGGGTTTTACAGGTCTTTAGACATTGTAGATTGTTTAGTAAGAAATAATAAAAATGAAATGCTTTGAGGACTCACAAGATCCATTAGACTTTGCCAAGGTTCTATAGTTATTTGCATGCTCTCACACCGATTGCAAAGCCACTGCCTTTTATAAAAAAAACTATAATTTAAAACTGAAAGGTAAATTGGCATTAATTTTCCTTGAAGGTTTTATGAATGATACCTACAAAGTTTTGATGTCAACTTTCTGGGGGTTTTTTTGGATTTATTTTTATAAACAGACCCAGTAGACGACAATCTCTTCACTGATAGGCATAAAGCCCACTAGGCAGGCATAAAGCCGGTTTGGCTAGCATAAAAGTTATGCCCTTTCACTAGAAAAACGATTTTTTTTAACAAGCGAACTTGCTTTTTTGGCAAACGGCTTTCCGGACAATAATTTTTTTCAGGCAACGGCTTCAACAGCAATTAACAGGTGAATCGACTTTAGCGCCTTGCTCACAAATGAACACGCGAGACCAGGATGAGCGACCGGAAAGCTTGAAGTGACTTGAAGACTTGTAGCTGGAGGAAGTCAAGTCAATCGTTCTAGGGAGAGCTCAAGCATGGAGGAAGAGTGGAGCCCCTGAATTGATTTATAGCCATGTTGGAGGGGGGTAAAAAGTACACACAAGCTAAAAGCTGAAAGCCAACAACCATCTAAAACTAGAGGTTAAGAATTTTAGAAATTCCTAACAAGTTGAATGATCATAATCATTCATAAGGCCTGCGTTAGATGTGGAGCATGGAAAAGAGGATGGGGAGGGGACGAGAGAGAGAGAGAGAGAGTAAAGGAGGATTTTTAGGGGAAAGAAAGAGAGAGACGGGGGATTATGTGGAAGTTAAACTGATTATGTGGAAGTTAAACTCTAGTTGCATGTGGAATATGTCCAAATATGGGAGAATGAATTTTTGGAAAATAAAAATCGTAATTTCAATTCGTGAAGATGAGTTTCATTACTAAGGCAACCTTTTGAGGCAAGGAAGGCCAAAAAAACTAAGAATACTCAACTCAATACCAGAGCAATGTCTGCCACTGCTAATAATAAAGAGGTTAAATAATCTAAAGTTAGTACGTTGAGAGAGCCACTGTTGAATACGAAAGGCTGAGCTATCTGAGAGGAGGCCCATTTTGTGTGAAAGGCAGACAAATATGATGAGACGGTGGGCAAGAAAAGGAACGCTGGGGACGGTTGAAGAAAGAACGTAGACGTGGATCTCACTACAGCAATGTAATAACAAGGCCACTCACGCAGAATGATCGCTTTGAATCGGCCAAACGTCGTCACAGCTTCGTAGGTGGTAGAAAACAACCAGCCATCGCTGGCGTTTGGACGTTGACGTAGTGGGAGATCAGGAAATTAAACACGTTCAGCCAGGATCACGCTAGCTATCAGCTGCAGGAAGAATGTTGTGACGCTCCAGCTTGATGAAAGTACTTGCTAGATAAGAAATGGACGCAGAGCTGAGTTGATGAGCTTTTGCAGTTCACATCCAGCAGCTGGTGATTGCAACGAAGACGGACAATCCGGCCGCTCATGATCTGATGAGCTTCAATAGCAGCTGCATTGAGCTGGAACAACCAATCCGGTAGCTGATATTGAGCTTCGCATGAGCATCCCTCAATCAATCCGGCAGCTGATGAGCTTCCCATGAGCAGCTAGATTGATCACGTAATTCAGCAGCTGACGAGCTTCACATGAACCTCACGGAAGAGAGCTAATCCAGCAGCCGATGAGCTTCAATGGCAGCAGCAGCTGATCTGATGAGCTTCACGTTCACAGCATTTGGTACGACCTTTTCTGTATAAATACAGTTACCAGGCTTTTGGGGCGTCTCTACTACTACGATCTTGGAACATCACAGCCTGGGGCGTCTCTACTACTACGATCCTGGAACATCACAGCCTGGGATGCGGAAGACAGCCAATCCAGTTTCACAGTCGCTGGATTGAGGCAGGAAGAAGAAGACGATAATCAGTGGTAGCAACGGAGGAGGAGGAGCAGGAGGAGGTGGCTGTGGCGATTCATCAGCTGGTCTTCGTCCATCGCCGTCGTCCTCGTCAACCTTCCCCCTCTACCATCATCACCATCACCATCATTACGCCTCATCCTCATCGCGCTGATGAATCCAATTAGGTGTACCTACTGTCTCCACCCACAGCTTTGAATTCCATCGCCAGTTGCTTCACTCCCTGCATCCACATGATTCGTAGGTGACGGGTCGGTTCTTCGGCACGCCGTCGCGCAGCATTGGTTGGCCTCTCTGAATTGGAGTAGGTGTGAGCTCCACCCGTCCACTGCTCCTCCTTCGAGCCAAGTTTTATAGGCGCCTCAGCGCTGGATTCGTGAGTTCTGAATCGGCTGATTGCCTTCGGGTTGTTCGATCCTTTCCTCAGCGTCTCGTTGCTCCTTCCTTCGCTCCCGCCATGAAGATTGTGCGCACTTCCACTCGCCTCGTGCAGCCCGACGCCCTTCATGGCCCTCGCACTTTCGTGCCCCTCAGCAGCTCAGACCTCGTCGTGCCTCGTGTCCATGTTGAAGTTTTGTACGCGTATAACTCTCCTGCTCCTCCCACGGCGCTCTTGGAATCGGGCCTGGCGAAAGTCCTGAGCGAATATAGAGAGTGGGCAGGGCGGCTAAGCAAGGATGAAAATGGAAGGCCTGCGATTGAGTTGAATGACGAGGGAGCAGCGTTGATCGAGGCAGAGGCAGATGGTCTGCTGGAAGATATGGTGCCGTTCAATCCTTCTCATTCACTTTTAGAGTTGATACCTATCAACCGAGGAGTGCCAGAATTGTTGCTTGTTCAGGTATGCCTTCCTCATTGCAACCAAAATCCATTGCAACGGAGTATCCTCATTTGTTCGACGTGTGAGTGATTGGATTCACAGGTTTTTGCCTCTTCGTAAGGTACTTGTACAGTCAATATTTCGCTTGTTTTATCTCCAGGCGTTATCAAGTACCTTTTGTTGGTAATTGAAGGGTATTTCGGTTGGTCAGGAACCGCTTGAGACCGTATTCCAATTTTAACATCACGTGTGATTACATTCCAATTTGTGTAGGTCGTAGTTGCAGAGAATTAGACTGGTAGCAAGGAAAAGGTTACCTTCCCCTTATGTGACGACAGAACAAATTCCTTGCCACGCCCATGTCACCTTTTTTATGGGCTGACAATATTTCCCCCTAATGCTTTGCTACGCCTTGAATTAAATGTATTGGCTAGGCTCCTCTTCGGATAAGGGGCCGTTCGCTTCGGGGGAAGATTGTAACACAACCGAGAAGATAATGCTAACAGATCATTAAGTTTAGAATCTTCACCGGATAGAGTGTCTAGAGGGAGCACGCTTTGAGTTTAGAATCTTCATTGCATAGAGTGTCTAGACGGACCCTCTGCATGTGGACAAATTTACTTCCAGTTGTAAGATATAGAGAGACAACGTCCTTGAAGTCTGGACTCTGGAGATTAAACATACTTTGCGAAAATGTTTTGAAATTGCTGCTATGCAAAGATTGACCGGCACCACTTCAAAAGAAAAAGGGACTTGTGGAGCAAATTGTAATTCTGGATACGCAGAAGTTCCAAGCATCCAGCCGTCTTCAATCTTGGAGTGAGAGGGCAACTTGCATCCGGAGACTAAAAAAGAAAGCAATGGAAACTCACAAACAGCTAGACAAGACCAGCAGGCAAATATAAACTTCATGAAGACGGGAGTCGCTCTCAACACCTCAAGCTCAACAACGAGACAAGACCAGAGGATGGGATGGGAGTACGATTACGTTTAAAAGCTTCTTTGGATAAGTGTGTCTAGAAGGACGTTCTAAATGTGGACACTCGTTTAACTTCCATTGATGTTATGTAGAGTTTACTACAACCTCCTTGAAGTATAATTTGTGAAAAGAAACTTGGGCTGTTTGGAAATTGCTGCTTTGTAAGGTTGACCAAAGCAAGATTTGTATGCAAATTGCTCATTCCAGAGACTTGAAGAGCAAATTGAGGAAGTGTCTCCGGACGTCTTCAATCTTGAGCAACTTTCATCCTGAGACTCAGAAACAGCTGGACAAGAAGCATTCAAGACAAGTCCCCATGTCAAGTGGGTGAAGTAGCATCTATCATGGCCTCTCCAGAGGCTCTGGCGAAGGCATGAGGCCACTCATAACCTCCTTAAGGTTTCAGATCTCGTAACGTGGAAGTTGCTAACCTCCTTAGAAGATAGGCGCTCCCAAAACTAGTGCCCTCCTTGATGACACTGCTGTCTGAAAACAGAGAGCCACTTGCTGTAGCCAAATCCCCACGGCAGACGATTTGTCCCAGGTTCGCACAATGCAAAGAAAGCACACTCTGTCTTGTGCACACAGGTATCAATGAAGGAGCACATACATCCAGATGAATAGACAGCCATATAGACAGGTTTACATAACAAAGGATTCACACTCTGTCATGTGCACACAGGTACCACTGAAGCAGCACATACATCTAGATGAATAGACAGCCATGCAGACAGCCAAAACAATATTTCTTACACACCGAAAAGGGACAACTATATACAAATATCTTACTCAAAGAGTGCCACATGGACAGCTTGCTGCTGCTCCAAACTGGGGGCTCCAAGTGAGCTCCCACCTGAATAATCCACCGGTTACAGTACACCCTCCTGACCTGATAGTGTTCTTGTCTCCACCATAATGGCTTCGAATAGGTTCACCTATTCCTGTTTCCAGCATCCTACAGCAGGACCATGAAGAAGCCTCTGAAACATGTCTCCATGTCTGCAACTGAAGCTCCTTTAGCCATCATTACCAATCCTGATAGAAGTCTTGGAGCAAGCATTGATGGACTGCACTATTCTCTGCCTGCCAGGAATGTTTTCATCCTCCATTCCCTAACGACATGAGAAAAACATGGCAAACAATTGTGCTTAAAACAAACTGTTGTAGTCTATATGTCCCCTAGAAAACATTTATACTATTGAGTTCCCTCATCATGTTGCTTGCCTTGAAAACAAGCCATGTAACTCCCGGAGACACCACAGCATTGTAAATCTATACTGCATCTATCAGTGCCACTGCCCTCGTCTGAATTCTGATAATCTCTCCAAAGACACCTCCTCTATGCAAGTGGTTGAAGCCTCGTTCCCACAACACCACAGTCTGAGCAACCGATCCCCTTCACAAGGCTGCTGGTCCTGTGGCTCGATAGCGCCTCAGCATCCTTGTCCACCCACTCTTCCATCTCATCTGGATTTGCAGGTGTGACTGGGATGGATTTTCAGCTCCCCTCCTTTCCACCTTCTACACCTTCCTTGCCAGGCTCCATATCTCCACCTTTGACACAGTCCTTGCCACCATGTGGCTCCATATCTTTCACCAACCAGGTCCGATAGTTATTCTCATCTAATTTGCCTCCATCTGCAAAATTTTGGAAAGGCACGCGTGAAGCCATTGGACTAAAGGGCTTGGAATAGATTTAACAACCTAACACGCCGCCTCCTTGTCACACAGGTACCTGTCCTTCAAATGTCGGAATCGATCTCACATTCTGCAACTAGTTGAGGTCACCTTCCTTTCAAGCAATGGCTCTCACCTGTGGGCAGCATGCATCTGTGACTCTCTCTTGGGTCTCTGATACCTTGTCAGGAAATAGAGAGCCACTTGCTGTTACCAACTTGCTGCAACAGAAGACTTGTCGCAGGGTTCCCAGGGTTCACACAATGCAAACAATCACATTCTGTCTTCTGCAAACAAGGATCACCGAAGCAGACACATACATTAGACAGCCAAAGTAATATTTATTAAGTTCCCAAAAGGGACAGAACCATGTACAAAATACCCTGCTCAAAGCGTGCCATGTGGACAGCTTGCTGTTGCTCCAACCTGCACCAAACTGAACACCTGCTCTCCTACTGTTGTACTCCTTCCATTGGATGTGTGGCCCAACAATGGCCATCAGTGTCCTCCAAAAGGATCTGAATGCAGGACGTAATGCTGCTCCAAGAGGCTCCAAGAGCCCAAGCTCCGTAGAAATTACATGCTCTAAAAAACAGTGCCCTCCCTGATGACATGACATGAGAAGTAACAAGCTAATGTGAGGCTTTCACATGACTTCAAATTTCACAAAATATCCATCACTTATAGCGATCCATCAAAACTGATCATTAATGCCGTTTTCTTCTGAAGGGTGCACTGTATTATCTTACTCTGATTTTGTCATCCATTTACATTTTCTTGTTTTCTTTCTATATCTTCTCCACATTTTTCAGTAAACTGGCTAAATGAATTGGAAGTTTTTCTATTCATCTTAGCACTGAGTGGAGACCTGTCATCTCAGATGTGTGCAATCTATTGCCCCCTTCCCCCTTTCAGTAATATGTTGTTCTGTTTCTTGTATTGAGTTCGGGCTATCTTATGTACTTTTTTGGACGACTGTCAAGTAAACCATTAAACATGCTCTGAGGAATTTGGTGATTCTGGTTGTCGCAGATGACCAGATTTAAGTGCGGGGGCATGACAATAGGTGTAGCAAGGCATCACCAGGTGGCAGACGGGGAGTGTGCAAGTGACTTTATGGATGCTTGGGCGCGTTGTGTGCAGGGGTTGCCGTTGACATTTTCTCCCTTGCATGACCGCTCTGCTTTAAGGGCAAAGGATCCTCCACAGCCTTTGTATGATCACATTGAATACCAGAAACCGACTCCCAAACCAGACGGCCTGGTCAAAGAATACCCAGAGTTAGCTATCAAAAAACTGCACTTCAAGATGGATTTGCTTAAAAAGATCAAGGCAGAAGCTGCAAAATCCGCTCCAGAAGGCGTAGCCTACACAACCTTTGAAAGCCTGCTGGCCCATTTATGGAAATGCATCACAAAGGCTCGTGGGCTTGAGAATGAAGAGGGGAACACAAGGGCTCTTGTGGCTGTAAATGCACGACGGCGACTAAATCCAGCACTTCCTAAAGAGTATTTTGGCAATGTGATATGCCATGCCTGCCCCTATACCAGAATCAAAGACTTGGTCGTGCAACCACTATCCTTTGCTGCAGGCATTGTGCATGATGCAATAAAAAAAGTTAACAACGATTATGTTCGCTCAGCACTGGATTTTATCGAACTCCAGCAGAAGAACCCTGTGCAAATAGCTAGAACTAATAGGACGGTGTTGACGCCAAATTTGAGTATCACTAGCTGGGTCAATCTGCCATTATATAAGTTGGATTTTGGATTTGGCACCCCAATGTTTGCTGGCAACCCATTCATTCCCTTTGAAGGTCTTGTGATTTTTGCTCCTGCTCACACCCAAGATGGCAGCATTGATGTTGTGTTAGGTCTCTTTGCTCCTGACATGGAGAAGCTTGAGAGTATCTGCTTCAGTTTGGACGGGAACTTGGATGACTGATTTTTCACAGTAATCCCCATTTCATCTGTTTTCTGAGGAGATGAATAATGAGTTGGCCAGATTACATGCTCTGCCAGATCTTATCGTGAATAAAGATTTCCTCATGATCCAAGTTCACATTTTGTTCGTCTGGGAAGATTCATAAATATATTTCATCACCGTTTCTGATCGATCCTTTTTTAAATCCCAATAATGACTTTCCAGTTTGAAAGTTTCACGAGATTGTTCATTTCTGGTTTGAAGTGCCAGGTATTTTCTTTGCTTCATGCTGAAAATCATGAAAGTCAGAATTTGTATTGCTGCAAATGACGACACTCTAAATTTTGGTGCAAAATGGTTATGTGCCCTTCAATTCATGATCACTTTTGATGCAAGAAAGAACAAAGCTGCTAACATGACACCCTTGATTTTAAAGAGCATGATCACCAAGGAGAAAATAGCACAATCATTGTGCATCAGTAAACACACGATAATATGTTCTAGGAGGTGGCAGCCGTGGTGAATGAAGCTCATGGTAGCCAAATGAGCTAAACAACACACTCAAATAAGGGCCGCTCACAATGTGTTTAGTAATGTGACTTGGTTCAGTTCTGAACGTGCGATTAGTATTGCTTCATTGGTTCGTGCAGGCTGGTAGAAATGAAATATTAGTCAATGTTTGTATGAATTCATTTCCCGATAGTATGTTGAATGAGCGGAAGTTCCGAATGACATTCTTAGAAATTCATAGCACATGTGACAAACTTATCCAAGACCAATGTTCCTCAAGACCACACACTACATGCAACCAACATTTCTTCATGCTGCACATTACATGAAACCAGTGTAGCCAAAACTTTGTGACACATTCCTACACACTCACAAGATTGCCCATGCAAGAGACAATGAAAGAGACAAGATGCCAACAACTTTGTAAAAAGATACAAGTACCGTACGTTCAATTACGTCAAGATTGATGTGTGATGGGTTACTTGCATTCTAATACCAAATGGATCCCAAAGTACAATAATGTGGTTGTTAGGTTAAGGGCATCGTTGCGGACTGGCGCAAGAACTAGATGACTTCAATTGTACATCAACTCAACATGCCCACCATGCCCTTGAAGCATGCATAGTTGAGCACAATTAGAGAAAATCTCATGACCTCCCAATGGCAAATCACTCATAATGGCGCTATTGTTGCATGTGTGCTTGGACATTTAAAAAATCCCCTTAAATATGTTTATTATAAATACATGCATGCATGGGGTTGGATTCTTAATTCTTCCATTCAATTAAACTGCAATGTATGCAACCTCTTTGGGAAAAATAGTTCTAACAAAGTTCCAAGATCTAGCATAGTTTAAACTCAAGCTTTAGCAGTATCACTAAAGCTCTTGAATGTTGGAGACAAGGTTTTCAAGCTTTTGTTTATCATTCCCTTGCAAAACATGCAAAAGGTATGCATATTATGGGTTAGTACCCCATCCATTGATTTGGTAATTTGTGTATAGCTCATACCCAAAGCTTTGTTGATGTTTCCCTCTTCACATTCGGACATAATTTCATTGGCCAGTATCCATTCCAATTCCCATTGTACAACATTTTGGTAGTTGTCAATGGAGTGGTTTAGCCACAACCATATCTTATGCTTATCCACAACTAAAATCTTAGAATAGTTCATGAATGTGGGTCAATGTTTGCTTAGGTGTAGCCATTTTTTTCAGGTTTAGGGCAATTTTTATGTATAGGTATCTTGCCTGACCCATAACTTATGCATTGCTCAATGGAATTTGACAAACTTTACCTTCAAGTTGTAGTACACATTTCAATCTTGAAGATGAGACCAAAAAAATATGGAATAAAGATTTAGAACGAGACTGTGAAAGCATTATAATTGCTATGTTGTGCTATGTTGCATGTGAAGCATACATCCTGAAGAGTATAGGATATTACAACTTATTTAAAAACATCAAATTTTATTCAACACATACATGCCTCCAATGTTGTGCTAAAATTATGCACACCCATTCGAGGGCTTGCTCTATATCTTTTTCTTGTTATATTGAAAACCAAAGCCAATTGAAAAAATGGAAGCCAAACTAGTGGGATTGCTCCATGGTGGTCTTTAAACCTTGATAGTTGGTAATGCTGATATGTAGATTCATCCTAGAATGGAAATTTTTTGAAAACATGCAATTTGCTCTTATGTAAAGATATTTTAATAAATCCAACACTATTTACAGTTTTGTATTGGTTCTTTTTCCATGAAATTCCTATATGCCTTATAAGAATGTCAAAGATCATTGCATTTCATAATATATAGCATCAAACTTCAGTCCTTTAGCCTATTTATATTTGGGTCCCATTGCCCTTGCTTGAGGGAAATCAGTATATCCAAATTTGCTGACATGTATCGCCAAAGGGGCGAAATCATGATGGCTAAAAATTTCATTATCCTCATGCACTTTTAAAAAATTTCACCTCCCACCCTATAAATTTTTGGATATTAAAGTACATCCTTATCTTGCTACCCTGCAAAGTACATCATCCTCCTGCCACCCTACAATCTACCTATAGGTTTGACAGGTTGTTGTACCTTGTTAGTTCCATAGGCCTCTTCTTCAGTAGAGTAGCGTATCACATGTGCACATTCAACACTAGATTTCCAACCCCTAGATCACTCTGTCCACACCAACTATGTGGTCTTCTTCAACCCTGCATCATTCAATAGAGATTATTCTACTACAGCATACCTCTGACGTTGCTGTTAGTTCTTTTGGGTTGGTGACACCCTTGTTTGTTGCAACCTACCGGATGACATCTCCATCGCTACATCAACTAGCCTCAGATCTGGATGCCTCTTCTTCAGAGCAGCTGCATAGTCCATGATGACTCATGACATGGTTAGCTTTGACATGTTCAGCACGCAACTATACACACAGTTCTTGACATGGTCAGCTTTTGATCGACTAGTCTTCAATCTAGGTGGGCATCTTATTTTTTGGATTTCCTTCCTCATCCCTTTGGCTTATCTTCTGGGTTTTATCCCTGAAGCCAAAGGATGACCCACAACTTAAGAGAGGGAAACACACATTATGTACAGGATCGTAAGTTGTACTCATTGTATATGCTTCCGCTACATAGTCACTTTGCTCACATATACACATACTACTCTGATTTCTTTTCCGTCTTCTTTTCGGTTTTGGATGCTATCACATGCACCAAACAAAATCCACAAATAGGTCTTGTACATGCACCCTCTACTTACCTAGTGCCATTTAAGAGGGGGTGTTGAGGATGGTGTAAATTGCACCATCTACATAGGGCATAGGGGCAAACCCTAAGCCTAAGGGGTCCACATGTATATCTTCCTGTTCATGTTCAATACAACTTAGTTTACAGGTAGCTATATCGTGTGCACTCCTCTCTCTTCCTCTCTCACTCCTGCTATCATCCGGGCATACCATAAATTTCGGTATCAAGGCATTTTCTCATCACAAACTTCGCCAATTTTTGCAATTGTTTGGTACTTGGTCTCAAGCTACATACTACAATGTTTTTACTATTTTGTAGGCCTCATATATTTTTATGCATAATTCGGATTGAGCTACTTCCAAAAGAAAAATTGTAGCTCATCCAACAATCTCCAACTTCTCAATTTGGCTTCAAGCTTAGTTTTGCATGGGTAAAAAGAGATTTACTTGGAAAAGTGGCTGTTCACAAGGTTGCAACCAAAATAAAAATAGCAAAATTGATTTTATTGCAAAACGCCAAGAGCTTTTCATATTATGATGCTACAAGCAGCTGCTCCTCTAAGAAATCAGGCCTGTTTTCACTAGGTCCAACCTTTTTACCAAGAAGAAAAGCACTGGAGTGGCTATAAAGTGATGTGTTATACATGCCATTTGTAGATGAAACGTTTGATGCAGTGATTATTGATTATGGATTATGCAATTTTGCTGTGATATTCCCCGTGCTCAGAGCTTGTAGCTTGACGGATGAAAGGCATTCAAATTGACATGTGAGCTACACAGGTCTGTCTAAACCCTCTGGTTTTCTTACTGTACTTGTTGCAAGTTTAAGTGTCATTGCTCCTGTTATGGTGGAATTGTTTCAAAACAATAACTTCTAGATTTGTAAACCGCTACCTTATTTCCCAAATATCCAGAACTTGAAAAAATATGAAGAGGGGAGAGGAGAAGAGTGGAGATGAGGAGAGAGGGCACAGCTAGAGAGCACACCACAAATGACTAACTGTACACTAGATTTCGTTGAAAATGTAGAATATATACAAACCCATTTGGGGTTAGGATTAGGGCATCTAACCCTTTCTTTTGTAGCACTCTATATGTGTTAGTGCTATGCACATGCCATCACATGATGTTGAGCATGGTCTCTCAACACATTCCCTCAAGATCAACATCATGAAGTAGGCCTTCCCTCAAGATGATGATTCTGGGGAATCACAGAAGGACTGACCATTACATTCCATCACACCCCTTTGATGGGAATGCCCTTCCTTTGAGTCAAACCAAGAGCTTGTCGGTGTTTCTCAAAAGTCTCTTTACCGAGTGGTTTGGTAAAGATGTCTACAACATTCTCTTTGCTATCACAATGCTATCGTGTGATGTCACCAAGTAACACTCTTTCTCTGATGAAGTGCTCTCTGACATCAATGTGCTTTGTCATGGATTGGTATACTGGATTCTTGGCCAATGCTTGAGCCAATTTATTATCACGGTATATTATTGTTGGCTTTGATTAATTAGAGTAACCTATTTTTGACAATAGTCTTCTGAGCCATATAGCCTCACATGCACCTGTAGTGAGTGCTTTAGTCAAAGACAAAGAAATAGTTGGCTGTTTGTTTGACAACCATAATATAGCACCTTGACCAAGGAAAAATGCATATCCCTGTGTGCATCTCCTGATCTTTGACATAGTCGCTGTCATAGTATCCATGCAAACTTGGATGAATTCCTCTGTATTCTATCCCAAACTGTCTTGTATCTTTGATGTACCTCAAGATTATTTTGGCTGCATTCCAATGAGACTATTTTGGATTTGCCATAAACTATGCTATTAGTGAACTTACTGCATAACAAATATATGGTCGTGTGATAGTCATATATATAAGAGATCCGATGAGCTCCTATAGTACTTGTCATTGACTATAGGCTTTTTTGAATCTTTTGTAAGTTTCAAACTCTATCCCATGGGAGTGGCTACAATCTTGCAACCTTCCATATGAAACTTCTTCAAGAGACTATCAACATATTTGAGCTGACTCATGAAGGTGCTGTCTGAATCTCTCTCTCAAAATTACTTTTGAATTAATGTATTTATTTTCAAATTGTATGTGAATGAATATTAATTTTTTTTGCATATTTGCACTTATGTCTGAATGAATATCTTTATTTTTCCAAATATTAAATGAATGAATGTTAAATACTTTGCATTCTTACACTTACTTTTGAATAGATACATTTTTTTAAAAAATTATATGTAGCTGAATGTTCAACAATTTGCATTCTTATAGTTATTCTTTCAATTGTATGCAAATGAATGCTCAACAATTTGCAATCTTACACTTATTTTTGAATGAATATATCCATTCTTTTAATTGTATGCAAATGAATGTTCAACAATTTGCATTCAAGTACACTTAGTTTTGAATGAATATATCTATTCTTTTAATTGCATGTGAATGAATGCTTAATACAATCATTCTTAAACTTTGCTACAAAAACATAGAATACAAGTGGCAAAGTTAAAGACATGGTGGTGTGAAATATTTAATCATATGTGGTCAAGATACAAACTAAAGCAACATTTCATTGTACCATGTTGCAACACATGTGCCCTCAATTGCTGCATCATTCATTGCATGTGACCAAAATGGGAGAGCATACAATTTTATTCATTTTAAGAGACACAACCAATTGAAACCATCAAGGGCAGATGACTTAGTTTATTGTTTTGGAAATATAAGGAAATATTAGACTCTCCAAAGGGTTTATTATTGCATTAGGGTAGCAAGCACATCCAATGCACATGGAAATGGAGATAAGCAATTCTGATTTTAGAACTTGTGGCTTATGTAACCTTTAGTGAAGAAGAGGATGAGCTTTATCTACTCAGTGAGGATAGTGAGGTGGAGGAGACTAATGATATTGTGCTTGTACTAAATGTGATATAGGATGTTATATGATTTACATGGAGAGAATGTTATGTGGACTGATATGAGAATATATTATATACTATGATACTTTGAAATGTACTTCTCAGTTGTGCAATGTACATGGAAAGAATGTGCATGGGGAGCCTTTTGTGTGGTGCATGTCGAAGAATGTTATGTGCACTGATATGAGAATATATTATGCATTGTGATACTTTGGAATGTACTTCTCAATCGTACAATGCACGTGGAGAAATGTTATGTGAACCGATATGAGAATGTATTATGCACTATGACGGTTTGGAATGACATCTCAATTGTACAATTTACTTCTCAATTTGTAGACATTATAATGTAAATTTTCTTTTCCTCCTTTCTTTACATTTATTAGGATAGATAAATGAAAAGATAGCTAACTTGATGACATTATAATGAAATTCCATAGGGACCTCTTGGTCTACAATGCTATGGGGTTTGAGCATGTTAGGGTGTACAAAAAGTATTGCTTTTGGCCAAGCACTTGAAGAGTACTTTTGTTTTGGATAGTATACTCTGGCAAGAATTCTAAAAATTTCCACATAGCTACAATGAATGTTACATTAACTAAGTCTCTAAAAATAGATTATCTAGGCTCGCACCCCAACCATGCTCTCTCTCTCTCTCTCTCTCTCTCTCTCTCTCTCTCTCTCTCTCTCTCTCGCTTATACTCCGCTCAACACCTCTAGTTTTGTGTGGCAGTGAGTTCCATGTTCTCTCTTATTACGTCAACCATAATCCCGGGAGTGTGGATATGGTGAAGTGGGAAGCCACAGGACTCGACAGTGCAACGGTGGACACATGAATTAATATTAGCCTAGCATTATAGAAGGATGCCAAGAGGGGTCAAAAGATTAAGGTCCTTTGAAAGGACAGTTGGCAAAAAGGGGTCCACATGTCATGCACTGGGTTCAGGGGAGATTCTAGAGAAAGGCTCCAAAAAAAGGAAGGAAGGACAAGGAACTCAGGAGAGAGTTCATGGAAAGAGGAAAGGGGAGCACTCGATGAATTGAGGTTGGGTGGAGAATCATGGATGAGACCTTTTTGTGGTCACGTATCATCTGTGTGTGTGTGTGTGTGTGTGTGTCTGTGGCACTTATGTAGTCTCCGCGAGTGTGGCTGCTCAAAAGGAGAGGTTAGTGGGGAAGGGGCATAAGTCCCTTCCATCCCCCCTCCCCTTCCCCTCCAAGTGGGTATGTGGCCATGGCCATGGCCACATGCCTACAAGGGGAAGGGAGTGGTGAAGGGTTGCCATCCCCCTTCCCTACCCCTCCCGGTGGAGGCCTTTCTCCCTCGCCTTCCCCTTTGGGTGCATTGCCATGTGTGTACCCAGTGGGAGAGGGGAGGGGGGAAGGGTGTACCCCCTACCCTCCCCCTTCTAGCAAGCTAGGAGGGGAAAGGGGGGGGGGCGGAAGGGAGGGGAGGGAGGGCAAAGGGGTTGGGAGGGGATGGGAGGGAGATCGTTGAGAGTGGAGATGGAAGAAGAGAGAAGAGGAGGGGATGGATGGAAGAGGGGAGGGGAGGGGGAACTCCCACTTCATCTCTAACTTACCTAAAGATATCTTGCTCTCAATCTCTCTCTTCCTCTTCTTTTGTTAGAATGAGCAAAGAATGTGAGAGGGAGCACTTATGTACACAGTGTTTAGGATTTCTTGTCCTATATTTTGAAATTTCCCATGTTTCTTCTTTTTTTAAAAATAAATTTGGACCTCTCTCCATCTTGCGCTCGTGGGAGACTCTCCCAACTCTTTTTTAACACTCCAAGACTTTAATGTTAATTTTGAGTACTTATATTAGATTCTCTCGTAGTTGCCTAGACAAAGCTAGATAATCTTCCCACTTGATTCCCACTCATTCTCCCAACTCTTTTTCAAATGACTCCAATACTTTAATATTAATGTTGGGTACTAAAATCCTCTCATGGTTGCATGGACAAAGTCGTATATAATTTGCCCACTTGATTCCCACCCACCAATCACACTAGTTACACTCTCTAATGTAAAATACTAGTCCATAAGCCTAATATCCAAGTCTCTAACTCAACCACTGGGTTAGGCCTTGCATGCCTCCCATCAAATATTAATACCAATATTTTTTTCAAATATAAATATAAATTCAACTTTTATTACCATTATAATATTTTTATAAAGTGGTGAAAAACATGGTATAATACGATTTCGACCATGCAAACCATATTCGATAGGCACGAACTTTTCACATTTCTCAAGATAGGTAGGATTCATGTGATTTCAAAGTATCATGCCCATCGAGAATAAGACACCCTGAAGCAAGTTTTTTAACTATTGTGCATCATACAGGTGAAAAGCATGGTCTAATGCATGTTTATTTACCGTTGTGCATGAGACTTGGTGAAAGGAATGGTCTAATGCGACTCGACCATGCAAACCATATATGAAGAACATGATAATTTTCATGAACCTCAAGATATTTGTAATTGACTTGCATGCAACTTACCATGCCCATCATACACTAGCGTGTTCGAATAAGACACCCCGGGGCATGTTTTTTGGTTGGTGTGCATTACTTGGTGGAAAACATTATTTAATGTGATTTTGACCATGCAAACCATATTGGGTTGACACAAAAAATTGCATGTGACTCAATATAGGTAATATTGGTGCACGTACAAAGTATCATGACCGTCAGATATGTGGGCATATGAATAAGATGCCCCAGAGCATATTTTTTACCGTTGTGCATGACACTTGGTGAAAAACATGATCTTATGTGATTTCGACCATGAAAACCATATTCGATGGAAATGATACTTTTCATGTGCCTCAATATATTTGATATTGATGTGTGTGCAATGTATTGTTCCCATCGTGCACTAGCATGTTTAAATAAGACACCCCAAAGCATGTTTTTGATCGTTTTGACTGTTTTGCATGATACTTTATGAAAAACATAGTCTAATGTGACTTTGACCATGTATCTTATGGGCACAATACTTTGAATACACCTCAAAATAGGTGGGTTTGATCCATATGCAAAGTATCAAACCCGTTAGACACTGGCACGTTCGAGCAAGGCACCATGGAGCATGTTTTTTGCCTGTTTTGCATCATGCTTGGTGAAAAACATGGTCTGATGAGATTTCCACCATGAAAACCATATGTGATGGCCAAGATACTCTTCATGCACTTATATATAATTGGGTATGATACACGAGCAAAGTTTCATGCCCATCAGACATTGGTGCATTTGAATAAGACACCGTAGAGTGTGTTTTTTGACAGTTGTGCATGATACTCAGTGAAAACATGGTCTGTTGTGATGATGGGTGGGGAGCTATTTAACTTAGCTCAAGCATAATAACTCGTACCCAATATAGTAGTCATCTTATTTTTGTCCTTCCATATATAGCCAAAAAATGGGAAGGACTCTTCTGAAGTCTTGGGGCCAATAAGAGCGTGATAAATACCCCCGAACCCTAAAATTCGACCATGAAAACCATATATGATGGCCAATATAATTTTTACACATATCAATATAGGTGGTATTAATTGCATGAAAAGTATCATGCCCATCAGACACTGGCGTGTTTGAATAAGACACCCTAGAGTGTGTGTTTTAACCATTGTGCATGATACTTGGTGAAACACAAATATGATTTCAACCATGAAAACCATATCTAATGGACAAAAAACCTTGAATAAACCTTAATATATATGGAATTAACACGGATTCAAAGTATTATGCCCATCAGACAGTGACGTATCCATATGAGATGCCCCAGAGTGTGTTTTTTTACCATTGTACATCATACTTGGTGAAAAACATGGTGTCATGCATCCCCGACCATGCAAAACATATCCAATGAGAATGATACTTGGTAGGTTCCTTATGATAGGTGGAAGTGATTCATGTGCAAAGTTTCGTGCCCATCAAATATGTGCGCATTCGAATAAGACATTCAAGAGCATTGTTTTTTAATGGTTGTGCAAAACACTTGGTGGAAAAAATGGTGTAATGCATCCCTGGCCATGCAAAACATATTAGCGGATGGGCATGATAATTTGCATGCAACTGAAGATAAGTGAAATTGACATGCATGAAAAGTATCATGGTCTTCGGATATGTGTGTGTTTGAATAAGACACCCATGACACTTGGTGTGGAAAACATGGTGTAATGCATCCCCAACCATGTAAAACACATATGATGGGCATACTACTCTACAATTGTCTCCAAATAAGTGGTATTGACACATATATGAAGTATTGTGCCCATCAGACATGTGTGCATTTAAATAGCGTACCGCAGAGCATGTTTTTTTAATCATTGTACATTATACTTGGTGAAAAATATGGTGTAATGCATCCCCCACAATGCAAACCATATCCGATGGGCATGATACCTAATTCCTCAAGATGTATTGTATTGATTTGTGCGTAAAGTATCATATTGGGGCGTTTGAATAGAGCATGTTTTTTGATCTCGGTGTACATCATACTTGGTGAAAAACATGGTGTAATGTGATTTTGACCACGCAAGCCATATTTGATACCCATGATACTTTGCACATTCCTCAAGATAGGTGGGATTTACATGCATTCAAAGTATTGTGCCCACTGGACACTGGCCCATTTGAATAAGACACCCCAAAGTGTGTTTTTTGTCGGTTGTGCATCATACTTGCGAAAAACATGGTCTAATGTGATTTTGACCATGCAAACCATATCAGATCGGTAGGATAATTTGTATGCAACTCAAGATAGGTGGGATTGACATGTGTGCAAAGTAATTTGCCAATTGGATATGTGCACATTCGAATAAGATACCCCAGCGCATGTTTTTTGACCTTTTGAATAAGATACCCTCAAGCATGTTTTTTTACCATTATGCATGACACATGGTGAAACACATGGTGTAATGCGTCCTCAACCAAGAAAACCATATCTAATGTGCACAACAGTTTGCATACAACTCAAGATAGGTAGTATTGACATGTTTTCAAAGTTTTGTGGCCATCAAATATGTTCGTATTTGAATAACACACGCTAGAGCATGATTAAAAACATTGTGTAATGCACCCCCAACCATGCAAACCATATCGGATAGGCACAATAATTTGTACAAACCTCAAGATAGATGGTATTGACATGTGTACAAAATATCATGCCCATTGGACACTAGCGCATTTGAATAAGACACCTCGGAGCATGTTTTTTGGGTACTTGGTGAAAAACATGGTCTAATGCAATTTCAACCATGCAAACCATATACGATGGTGATGCTACATTGCATGTGCCTCAAGATAGGTGTTATTGATGCATTTATGAAGTACATGCTCATCATATATGTGTGCATTTGAATAAGATACCCTAGAGTGTGTTTTTTACTATTGCGCATGACACTTGGTGAAAAACATGGTCTAGTGCAATTTCAACAATGCAAACCATATCTGATGGCCAAGATCCTTTTTGCCATAAGACACTCTAGAGCATTTTTTAAAATAGTTGTGCATCATACTTGGTGAAGAACATTGTATACTAAAATTTTGACCTCAAACCATACCCAATGGCCACAATACTTTGCATGAACCTCAAGATATTTGGAGTTGACATGTGTGTAAAGTATAATGTCCATCAGAACACTCGCACATTCTAATAAGATACCCCGGAGTGTGTCTTTTGGCTGTGTGCATGACACTTGGTGAAAAACATAGTCTAATGTGATGTTGACCATGCAAACCATATCCAATAGACAAGATATTTTGTGCTCACCTCAAGATAGGTGGTATTACTGTGCTTGCAAGTATCATTCGCATTAGACACAGGCGCATTTGAATAAGACACCCTAGAGCATGTTTTGTGATGGTTGTGCATCATACTTGGTGAAAACCATGGTCTAATGTGTTTTTGACCATGCAAACCATATCTGATGTGCTCGATACTTTGCACACACCTCAAGATAGGTGGGATCGATGTGCATGCAAAGTATCATCCTCAGAGCATGTTTTTTGGCTATATGCATGACACTTGGTGAAAAACATAGTCTAATGTGATTTTGACCATGCAAACCATATCCAATGGATAAGATACTTTGCACTCACCTCAAGATAGGTGGTATAAACATGCGTGCAAGTATTCTTTCCATCAGACACCAATACACCCTAGAGCATGTTTTATGATGGCCGTTGGGCATCATACTTGACCCTGGAGCATGTTTTTAACCGTTGTACATGATACTTGGTGAAAAGCATGGTCTAATGTGATTTTGACACTGCAAACCATATTTGATGGGCATGATAATTTTCACATGCCCTAAGATAGGTAGCATTTACACACATGCAAATTATTTTGCCCATTAAAAACTGGCGCATTGAATAAGACACCCCGAAGTGTGTTGTTTGATCGTTGTACATCATACTTGGTGAAAAACATGGTGTAATATGTCCCTGACCATGCAAACCATATCCGATGGACACGATACCTTTCAAGAACCTCAATATCAATGGTATTGACATGTATTCAAAGTATCATTTCCATCAAACACTCTGTTTGAATAACACCCCAGCATGTTTTTGACAGTCATGCTTTATACTTGGTGAAAAACATGGTCCAATGCAATTTCGACAATGCAAAACATACCCAATGGGAGTTACAATTTGTACACGCCTCAATATATGCTGGATTGACATGTGGACAAAGTATCATGCTCATCAGACACTAGCACATTCAAATAGCACACCCCAAAGCATGTTTTTTGAACGTTGTACACCATACTTGGTGAAAAGCATGCTGTAATGAGTCCCCAACCATGCAAACCATATATGATGGGCATGATAATTTGCACGTGCCTCAATATAGGTGGTATTGAAATTTGTGAAAAGTATCATATTCATCAAACAATGGTGTGTTTGAATAACACTCCAGAGCATGTTTTTTACAATTGTGCATCATGCTTGGTGAAATAATTGGTCTAATGAAATTTTAAGCATTCACACCATATACCATGGGAACGATACTTTGCATGTGGATCAAGATAGGTGGTATTGATATGAATACAAAGTCTAATTCCCATCGAACACTAGCACATTGGAATAAGACACCCCAAAGCATGGTTTTTTGACTACATCCGTTGTGCATGACACTTGGTGAAAAACATAGTGTAATGTATCCCCAACCATGCAAACCATATCTGATGGGCACAATAATTTACACAAACCTCAAGATATTTGGTATTGATGTGTGTGCAAAGTACCATGCCCATCAAACATTGGCGCATTTGAATAACACACCCAGAGCGTGTTTTTTGATGGTTGTGCATGACACTTTGTGAAAAATATGGTATAATGTAATTTCAACCATGCAAGCCATATCCGATGGCCATGATACTTTGCATGTCCCTCAATATAGGTGGTATTAATATGCGTGCAAAGTATGGTGCCCATCAAACACTAGCACATTCGAATCCTTCCTCCACAGATGCAACGCATAGATCTTTTCCAACCATGTCTAGAACAAATAGTAGAACACGCATAGGTGGAACGCGCATAGGTGGACATTGGCAGTAGACTGATAGAAGAATTTTATCAAAGTCTCCCCTCATAGGGAAGCGCTCCCCTTGATGAGAACCTTTTCAAGTCTAGTAGCACCTGTCTATAAAATTTATTTGGGCCAAGCCCACGTAAAGGTACATATGCTCAGAGATCCTACATCTAGTAGCAATGATCATCTTGCATCTTGTAGTCTGAGATCATGCATCTTGTAGTCTAAGATCTCAAGGGACATATGCTCGGACAATGGACACAGATTAGTTGGGCATAGTGGGATAGTGATGCTAAAGGTCTTTTGGGACTTCAAGATAGCTTCCTTTTTAAGGAACAACGTGATAATGCAAAAAGTAGAATGTGTAAAATACACAATATAGAAAGCACATAGAATGAAAGAGATAGAGAGGCATCAATGTATGTGGTTCACCCCATGTGGGCTACATCCATGGAGAAATAGCCAGTCCTTCATTTTTCTTATCCAAAAAGTGAGAAGATACAAGATACAAGCCATATATCCACTACTATCCTGTTGTTTGAGCCACACCCTTGTTAGACCACACAACTCATGAGAGCAACTTATGCACCAATTCTCATGTATTTTTTGGCTTCATGGGTGCCATCCTGAACCCCGGCCAAGGGGGCGACAATATTTGAAAGCCCCAGCAATCGTCTTGAGGGTCGATTGCCCCCTCTACCCCCCCTTTATGGGATGAGTATAAACATGCCCGGGTCCAAAGCATGGCCTAAAATAATCTATGAAAAAGGATTAGGCTCCACATACAATAATATCCCACTTGGAGACTGATCATAGTAACTCCACTATTACTATACTCATAGAAATTCTTTTGGATCTTGCTCTCTCTCATTTTTTCCTCATTCTTAAATACTAATTGAAATTGAGCAAGAGCGCAATTTCTCCGTGATTACCATGTTATTCAACATGTCTGCAAGATTCTGGCTAGTGTGTATCTTTTCAAGCTCAACTTATCCATCCTCCAAAATAGATCAAATGAAATGATATTTGAGCTTTGTATGTTTGGTTCTTGAATGGAAGGTTGAATTCTTTGCGAGATGAATAGCACTCTGGCTGCCACCATACAAGCTAAAATTTTCTTGCTTCTTCCCAAATTCCTCCATAAACATTTGCAAGTAAATCATCTTTTTATTAGCCTCTGTAACTGCAACATATTCTGCTTCTATTGTAGAAAGTGCAACAATATTTTGCAACTTTGAAACCCAGCTTACTATTGTTCCCCCTACAGTGAAAACATACCTAGTGGTTCTCCTTCTTCCATCTTTATCAATTGTCATATCTGAATCAACATATCCTTATGGAGAAATGTTTGAACCTCTAAAACATAATGCATGAGTAGCTATATGTCTCAAATATTTGAGTACCCACTTTACAACCATCCAATGTTCTTCCCTCACAACTCCCATTGCATCTGGCCTTGTGCATACCATTACATACATCAACCTACCAATTGCTGATGGATATGGAACCCTTGACATAGAGTCAATCTCCTCCTATGTCTTGGGACACATACCCTTGCATAATTTAAAATGATTAGCCAAAGGTATAGAAACAGGTTTTTCATTCTGCATTTCAAGCCTTTGCAAAACCTTTTCAATGTACTCACTCTAAGACATCGTCAATTTGTGGTTTCTCCTATCTCTTGTTATTCTTATGCCAAGGATTTGCTTTGCAGCACCCAAATCCTTCATTGCAAAATGTTTTTGTCAACTTTCTCTTCAGCACATTTATATCTTGCATGTTAGAGCTTGCAATAAGCATGCCATCAACATACAATAACAAGATCACATATTTGCTGCCATTGTCTACTTTCTAAGAATAAACAAAATGTTCTAAATGCTCATTTGTTTTCCATAAATACAATTCTCACAAACTCCAAATTAGCTTTCTTGAGTGAAGAATATGCATCCCCTTCTCACTCATGTGTCCAAGCTTATGATGCCGCAGAGCCGTATCTGCTCCTGTAGATGCTGAAGCAATAGAGGAGTAAGCATTACTAGAACATAAATACAATGTACCTACCTTGGGTCCTTTTGCTATTACCATTGACCCTTTAGTGACCTTCCACAAATTTCTGTAAATGTGGTTGTGCAACCTTCATCATCCAATTATCATACTGAAACTTAGTTTCTTCTTAATTCAAGAACATGCCTTACCTCCTTCATCAGCCATTCATTTCCATTCTACAATTTTATCAACACCTTGCCCTTTCCAACAACCTTCAATGCTTCATCATCACCTAAATAAACTTCTCCAAAATCAGCTTGAACATAGTCTTCAAAATATTTGTTATGAGTACACTCACTTTTCCAAATGGGTTGCCTTTTAATGCTCAAACTCAAGTGTGGCATGTATTCCATTGTTTTGTCTGCTCTGCAAAGCTTCCAATAATGGCAGCTTGGTGATGATTATTCAAAGCCTTCACCAATTTTCTCTCAATGTATTGTGAATCAACTCTTTCTAAGTAACGAATAGGCTTTCCATTTACATGGTCTACCTTGGTCCAACCATCAGTTGCAATATTACCACTTGCCATAACTACCATAGGGGATACCTTGAAATTTTCCTTTAGTTTTGTTCTATGGATGAGGGAAATTGCTGCAAGGACCTCTTCCATGAGTTTTTCCTGAAAACAATACATGTAATGGGTATATGCAAGCCAACCAAACCAAAAAAAACTACAAAAACAATCAAACCTTTAAATTTTTTATTAAACCTTAACCACTCACCCACTAACCTGTATATGCATGTGAGCACAAGCATGCACATGCACATGACAATGCAAACGCAAAATATGCATGCATATATACAAATAAAGACAAAGGTAGATAGGGATATTGTGTGTAAGCACGTGCACGCGTGCACATGCATACACACATGCGAGCGTGCACGCACACACACGTGCATGCACGAAGGTGTGCACATACACACACACGCACGCACGTGCACGCACACACATGTGCATGCATGCACAGTTAGACATACACGCATGTGTGCACCCTGTGCACACGCACATGACTCAAGTTGTGCACACATGCATGTATGCTCGCATGCACACATGTATGTACACATCTTAGTGCACATCAAAATTTCATGACATACCTTATGTTAACTTTCATCCATTTTCAAGTTATAGACGCGTTTTAGTTTGAATGCATCCCTTCTTATAATGACCATTGCTAGTAGCTTGATGGCACCTCGACGGCACTCAATGCGTTCTTCATAGATACAAAATCTTCCTCAAGCTATTTGATACACCTGCAAACTGGTCTAGGGTTTGCAATGCTTTTGGTACATGTCGGCACTATATGCTAAATGCAACAAGGTACTTACTATAGTCATCATCTTTGCATTCATTTCGGCTAGCTGAACTTGCAACTTGGCACATTGTAGATTGCTACATCTTGTTCTAAGAGTTATGCTAGTCAATCAAAATTTGGGATCTACAACTTCAAGTTTTCATGGTATTGAGCGACTTCCCTTGATAATCAATTATTTTAAATAAATTTTAAGATATAAATAGCTTAACTACCCTCAATATAGTCTTCACTCCAAAACTCAATCTTTTGCTCTTGCTTTTCCCAGTTCTCAAAAAAGTAGTACACTACCTTGACTAATGGTTGTAATGCTTCTATTGTCAGTTGCTCCATCAGTGCTATACTATAGTGCCATCCCCAAGGTATGGGCTTGTTGTTGGTGATTCAAGAGTTTCCCCTATTTCATTTGTGGGCTCTTTACACCTGACCACACTAGCTTATTAGGCTGAATGAATCAAAGCATGCATTCATTTTTTACTTGCTCCATTGCCATGGGTTGGGATTCATAAATGGAGTTGGCTTGCATCATAGACTCTCTAGTGGAATCCATTGTAGTCTTTCGATCTACACCTATTCCATTTGTTATTGCTATATTTAGCTAATTGATTCCTCCTACAAGTTACTCATTGATTTCATGCATGAGTTCTAACTTATAGTAGTTTCATAGGGATCACAAACCTCTAGCTACTCTTGATGAGACTAGGGTAGCATCCTAGCCTAGTCTATCACATTGCCTTTCTTTCCCTACAATGTCTTTGCTGTTGCAAATGATCATGGTCCATTACAAAAGCTATGATTGTTTAGTTTGATATATAATAGCGATTACTTAGTTTGATATACTCAAACCAAATACAAAAGAAATGTTACAAACTTTCTTTTACCATGGAACCAATAGGATTTCTTGAGATGTAGTACATTGTATGAGCTCTTGTTGGCAAAATCCTATCAGATTTGTTTACTAGGAGCTCAATAAATTAGGATGTAATGGAAGGAGAATGGAAGTTACCTCTCTACTCCAAATAGAGATGCAATTCTTGCTAGCATCATATGAGTGGACTGACTCTTTTGCCTTTTGCTCACAAAGATTGTCCAATAAGCAATTTCAAATGTTTCCAACCTGATTTGCTTAATAGTTTAATTCCCTCACTGGTATGGAGTTTTAGTGTTAGTTGTCTGCTTCTTCTGAACTAATAGCTTCTCTCTTAGCAGAATTTGGGATCAATGCTTTTGTTTTTGCTGAGAGGAAGAGGCAGACAACAAACGTGTAGTGGAAGCTAAGGGAATGTATTGGCTAATGGTTTTGAATGACTTAGTCCAAAATGGTCAACGAGGTGAGTGGAGTATGTCAATAGATTTATAGGTCAAATCAAGGATTTCACCTGCATAATTAGTCTTTAGTGTCACATGAAATGTGGAGTGATTCTTGAGTATGTGTATTCATCACACAAGCTTCTCCCATTTTGAATCTTTTTATGCTTGAATTTGGATTATATTTATACAATTAGCTTGCCACTTAACTAAGATCAAGAGTTGAAGACAACATGGTTATTCTCAATTCTGTAGTTCCAAGTGGTCCATTCCATCTAGCCTTCACATTGGATTTCTTTAGGCTTAGTGCAAGTGTATGATGGTACCATCATTCCTTTACTGGGGTACCTCCCCATATGCGTTGCACCATTAATAGACAACTTGTTGTGACCAAGCATCTTGTTGAGTTGCAACAATTACATGAGTCTTTGTCAGACCGCCTTGGTCATATGAAGATGATGCTTTATTGACATCCTTAAACTTGGCACTAGAAAATCAAGAGGTATTATAGCTTCCAATCTATAAGCTAAACTACAAATGTGAGCAAAGTAGGTAACTTGCACACCATCCTATAAAGCGCATGACCTATATGCAACTTCAAGTCCTAGTCGTATTGCATTTAGCATCTTTGTGAGGATTGCATTGAGAATTTTGTTGATCAACTTGACTTGACGATTGCACCCTAGATAGTATTTAATGGTTGTTTCTTGAATCACCATAAAACCATGATTATTGTTTTATGAATCACTGTAAAATCAGCCTGGATAGTATTTGATGGTTGTTTTTCATCATAATACCATGAGTCCCAAAAGTTAACCTTTTTTCTTGGTTACTATGTGGGATTCCACATGTCAACAATATTATGTATGATTGTACTTGATAAAAAAGGAAAACGATTAGTTTGAGGTAAGTAGCTCTAACTAGTGCACATCACATCAGTTGGGAAGGGATGTATTATCACTAGGGAGAGGCAAGGGGAGGCTTTTTTGTGAAGGGTGCTTGTGATTTCATTTGCAAAAAATGTCAACCCATTGCCTTTCCCTAACATCATGGTCTAGGGGATACTCTTTCTTTGGAATGTTGGTCAAGGCCTTCCAAAGTGTTCTGATCCGGAGCCCCAAACGAGAAAGTATAGCGTCTCCAACCCAAATTTTCTAAGTCTCCTAGAAAAACCGGATCCCGTGATCGTGTATACATAAAAACTCCAAAAATCCCATTAATGCAAGATTCACACATATTCGGACACTTGGAGCTAGGAAATGATGTTCGGGAGTTGATGTATTTCACTCATGATTGGACATTATAGTAGCTTCGATTGGACCAACACGAACAAGAAAACAAATATGACGGACACGAATTTCATCCGTTCCGACATGTGTGAATTGTGCCTAAGGGTGTTTATAAACTTGAGCATTTGGCCCTTGGATCATGGACGAGCAAGATTGCCCGCCCATGTTCAACCTACAGCCCAGATGCATTCATGCCTCTAGAGATGTGGTGGTCTCACTTATAGATTTTAACAGCTTTTTCACTTGCAGATGAATATATGGCGCCATTCCCTTCGGAATTTACAGCCATAGGGCATTTACCATGCCTCGGAAGTGTTTGGATCCCTCTCGCCATAAATATTTGTGAAGGATACAAAGACGAAAGCAAACGATTTTCACAATGGCAATAACTGTATTCGAGTGTCGTTTCTATAAACAAACTTAAAGCAAGTCTACAACTATGGTGGTTGAAGGTATGTGGCTAGGCTAGTGTTCGATTTGTTCGTTCGATTTGTTCAATGACAACAACCTTAGAATTAAAATTGCTGCCCTTCCAACAACCTGGGTCTTAAATCATGAGACACACAATTGATAAAAGGGGGCACTTGTCTTGAGAGGGGAATTTTGCAGCACTCAAGCTTGAAATTGAAGAGCTGAGTCTCTAAACAGAAGAAGAGTAGAGTTGAAATCTCCTATATCATAGAGTAAGGGCCTTCCTCCATGTGAGGGTGAGAGGGCCTTGGTTGTCAAGAGAGGTAGAGGGGGGTGTCTTGCTAGAGGTGGATCTATTTTGGACAGTTTCATGGGTGTGGGGCTGTTCTGTCCCCCTGCCCCCAGGTCCGTACGTTGCCGTGTAGGAGCTGTGTCAGCTGCTGCGGGTCATGGAGAGGGCTGCGGGGCTGCTGCCATGGCCTGGTTAGGGCTGCCGCTAGGCTGCCATGTTGGCACCTAGGTGGCGCCTTGGTTGGGGGGCCAACCTGGCCCCCAACCTTGGTCTAGGGACCCGACCAAGGGACAGCCAAACCCCCTCCTACTCAAGCCTCACATAGGTCGCCTGCAAACATGCTTCCTTCCTGCTCCTCTGAACAGCCAATGGTGAAGTGCCGTTTGCTCCGTGATCCTTGACCTTCTTGCTGCTTCTGTTTGCAACCAATGGTTAAGCACAAGTCTCTGTTGTTCTGCTGCTGCGTATAGGCAGCCTGGTATGAATACCTTTTGAGGGGGTTAGGACCTCCCTGCTGCTGTGCAGGCAGTCCAATATGACACACCTAGAACCCTGAACAGTGAATGAGTAATGGCCCCCTTGAGGCCCTTTATATAGGGCTTACAAGCCCTTGAGCAGTATGGAGACTGGCCAGACCCAGCTCTGTAGACATGAGTCTGATCAATCATTGCGCTTGTCTGCTGCAGGGTTCCAGCCTGCCCCAACCTGTTTGTCTGCTCTAGGTTGCATGTTTGTTGTGCAGTTCTGCTCTTTTGTCTACCGCCCTCTCTTGGCCTTGACACCCCTTGTTGGCTATCCTTGCAGGATCTTCCCTGCTCCATGCTAGTGCTTCCTTTTTGACAGCTTCCCTTACTGGCCATGCTGCCCACCTGGCAGCTTGCTGTTAAGAGTTAGCATCTCTGATGTATCATATGTAGAGTGAGGGCTGTTTTGTGGGTAGGCATCAATATGCTGCCCAATGAAGCTCTAGAAGAGCACAAAGGCTGTGTGTGTTTTGAAGGTGCCATGAGAAAGAAAGAAAGAAAGTTTATTAAAGTCTTTGGAAGATCGATGGACAATGTTGGTCTTCTTTGGAAGTTACTCTCTTTGGATTCGTCCTTTGTCGTATGCAGGGAAGGGATGTTTTTGGTACTAGTATTGTTTTTTTTGGGGTCGGGCACATGTCCTTTTCAGTTTCTTTTAAAAAGGCATCTGTCGGAGCATGTCTATAGATGCATCAAACAGTGCACCTAATTTTTGAAAAAACAGACACCCGCGCCTGTAGATGCGCTGTTAGATGGCTGCCTCAATATGACCCCATATCCACTCTCCGGTGATGCGAAGGCCGGCTTGTGAAGTATCAAATACCCTTAGGAAGATGCTTCCCATGAATTGTCTAGTCTATTGTTCTAGCTTATGTCCAGTTCTACCTTCTTCTATTACATTGGTCATCTCGAGATCTCACTTCCTTTATGTCTCAAGCCATGGAGATTTTTTGGAAAACTAAGCTTCATAAAAAAGCTTTACGGCTGCTCAAAATGGACTTGCTTTGCTACAAGCATGCTGAAAGGATGGAGCTACTAACGAGCATCAACGCCCATACAGAAAAACAAAAGATAAGTGCTACATAGTCGTATCAGACTAATAGTCATCTCCATCGTCACTAACATCATAAACATCATCAGATAGTCTGTCATCTGAACACAAAGTGAGATATGCACCAAAGTCACAACTATGGTCCACTCTATCCCCCCTCATCAAGGCCAAGGAGCGAGAGCAGAAAACTAGAGACAAAATGCTGACGGTTGCTTGTGGGCGTTCCTGCCCTCTCCTGGTCACAGATCTACGTCTGACAAGTGCAACCATGACCCTTGTCAGTTGCGCTTCTACTCTGAACAAGGAGGGAATGTCCCCAAGCATGATCTGTGTGTCAACGCTCCGTCTGAGCTGTCGTGTCACTGGATCTCGATCTCGATCGCGTCTAGGGCCTGTGGAGTGGGAGCTTGTATGATCCGGCTGGAAGAGCTCGGTGATCCTGCATTGAGAATAGTCTACCAGGTATGCTCCTCCTATCTCTGTGATCAAAGTAGGCGCTCACGATGTCTGACTGCCTCATGGTTGAATGCGGCCAAGCATCGCTGATCTGGAAAGGAGAGGAACCAGGATAACAATCCGGAGATATCTCTGAATAGACAGTAGAAGCACCCTCGGATCTCATAGTAAATCGGCCATCGAAAAATGAAATGCTCCTCAGACTCAATCTCCTATAGGCTACATAATGTGCATATATGTCTCTCCTTGGGTAAATGCTCTGCTCTCAATACGGAGTCTATGTGAAGAGACCCAAAACTGCCCAATAGAGTTTCTCAGCGAATGGGGTAGATGAATTTGCGTATATCATGGTGGGTCAATAAACCCCTCATCTAAGATATGTAAACAGTAATCTCTGTAGAAGCTGAGCTTCACTGAGTCACTCGGCTCCAACTGCTCCCAATGCATAGTGACTCGAGATGTATTGAAGATCATAACCTTGGTTTTGACAAGGTTGACCTTCAAGTCATGCGACTCACAAAAAGACTGTAGCGCATCTAATTGCCTCTAGAAGCCCTCTGCTGAGGATGATAAGAGTACCACATCATTTAAAAATAGCAAGATCTGAATCCACATCTTGTAGTGATAGGGGTCCACATCTAGGCAGCAACCAACTACTAGATGGTGGCACACTGTACACACCTTTTATACAAGGTTTTGGTCCATCTTTGGAACAATATGTATCTATTGTTTGTACTGTCTTGAGCATAGTTCAATTATTGCCTGCATCTCTAGACTCTCTCTATGAATTTTGCAAATTAAGGAAAGAAGTGTGATTTGAATTAGTAGTGTGGTTTCGGGGCATACGCTTTCTTCATCTTTTGTTGCAGGGAGTGTTGGGTGTAGCAAGCAACCTTCAGCTCCATTTTCTAACATGGTACCAAGCGCTTCGCAAGTACGGTTTGAAGGACAGGTACCCTTGCGAAGAGGTTGATCCATATTCAAACATGTGTACTCCTCGTAAGCCCTTCATTTCCTCGTCATGGCTGGTAAGTGCCATTCCAAGCTTTGGGGAATCGGGTAAGCTCGATAGAAGCAACTACCCTCTCTGGTGGAAGATGAAGATACGGAGGCACTCATTGTTCTAGAAGATCTTGGAGATAATGATAGGAGTGGAGATAAGGCCATGGGATATTAAAAAACGTGGCTGGGGTAGTGGTGACACCAATCGATTCAGTTGTAACCAATACTCCAAGATGCAGAGGACTATGCCATTATTACTGCAAGGCTGCCCTCCCTCAGATTCAACTGGCAGGCATGGCACTTTCAGAATGGACCACACTGAAGGATATGTATGAAATTAACAATGCGGCCACAATCCTCGACTTAGAAATGGAACTACTCTTCACCCAGTGGAAGCAAGAAAATTAAAAATGCTTCTATTGTGACCAGGTAGGGCATTTTGTGAAGGACTGCAAAAAGAAGAAGGCTAACCAAAAGAGAAGAAAGTAGTCTAATCAAGAGGCAGAGGAGTCAAGACCAGCAGCCAATGTGGTAGAAAGAGAAGAACTTGTGTCAATGACAACTCCAAGTGTTGCTGAGATAAGTTGTGCAGATCTTACTGTAGCTGTTTATATATCTGACATTGAGAGATGGTCTAAAGAGTCAAAGAGGCCAGAAACTTTTGTGAAGGTGAAGAACAGCAATGTATACTCAGATTGTTCTGAGAACAAAGTTGATATCACTTGCATGAGGGAGGTGTCTTTGAGAGGACCTCAAAGATCAGAGTCAGATCAATGTAGAGATACTGAAGATGGCACTACATGTTTACAAAGGGATGCTGTGGGTGCCTACATGCTGTACCTAGCTTGTTTTTAAAGCAAGCATATGAAATGGTGGATTCATTGGTATGTATATTCTTTGTGCATACATTCAAACTTTAATAGCATGCCATGGGCAAAATCTTTGCTTTGTGTTTCTTAGGTATTGAGGGACTCAAGGGTGAAAGCCTTTCTGATAGACAAGGGAAAGTCTTGTTGCTTCTTCAAAGCTTAGAGAAATGGTATGCCGCAGGGGTAAATCTGAGGGAATGTGTGGGGCTGCCACATGGGCATATGCAAGCTACCATGTGGACCGCATGGACAGCAAGGAAAGCTGAGCCTAATCAAGCTTTAGATGGCTTTGTAAAAAGTAGTACTTTTAGTGAGATGGCCTGATGTTGCCATGTGGCTTCCCATAACAGCCATCCCATAAGCAAAGTGGTAATTGGTATCCAGGCCTATACTTATAAAAGGGGCCCCATTGTACCTTGCACTTGTCTTCGACTGAAGCAGAATATAGGGCACTCACTATAGGTGCATGTGAGGCTATATGGCTCAGAAGACTATTGTCAGAAACAAATTTTTTTGGTGAGTCAAAGCCAACAACAATATACTATGATAATCAATCGGCTCAAGCATTGGCCAAGAATCCAGTATATCACTCAAGGACAAAGCACATTGATGTTAGAGAGCACTTCATCAGAGAGAGAGTGTTACTTAGTGACATCACACTGCAGCATTGTGATAGCAAAGAGAATGTTGCAGACATCTTTACCAAACCACTCGATAAAGAGCTATTCGAGAAACACCGACTGGCAATTGGTTTGACGCAGAGAAAGGACACTCCCATTAAAGGGGTGTGATGGAATGTAATGCTCAGTCCTTCGACGATTCCCTAGAATCATCATCTTGAGGGAAGGCCTACTTCATGATGTTGATCTTGAGGGAAGGTGTTGAGAGTTCACGCTCAACATCATGTGATCACGTGTGCATAGCACCATCATGTGATCATATGTGCATAGCACTAACCTAATAGAGTGCCATAAAGGAAAGGGTTAGATCCCCTAACACTACCCCTAAATGGGTTTGTATATATTCTATTTTTTCAACTAAATCTAGTGTACAGTTAGTCATTTGTGGTGTGCTCTCTAGCTGTGCCCTCTCTTCTCATCTCCACTCTTCTCCTCTCCCCTCTTCATATGTTGTCAGCCTGACTAGCTTGTGTTTTGCCATGCTAGATGGTCGGTATTGTGGGTGATTCCATGTTTTAGTTATGTCGTTAGTGTTCTTGGTGTTGTGCTTGATTATTGTGCTTTGAGCGCAGTTATGTTGGGATCGGTTGATTCAATGATCCATTCAATCGATTGTTAATAACTAATGTAATTGGCAGCTTGAATACAGGTGATGGAACTCACAGCGAAGATTGGAGTTAGTGCGAGGGTACCGATCGAGGTGTCGAACAGCACATTATATATGGCCATGGGCCAATTTTATATTTGCTTTATTATTGCAAGTTTGAGCAATATATTTTGGAATGGACATAATTCAATTTTGGGCCCTAAGATCACTATGTAAAGCAAATCCCTCATTTTGGAAGAGGGATAATTTTGGCTCCTTGGTGCTTTTATGAAATATCATAAATACTCTAGACGAGGAAGCGTGAGCCACTCATCTAGGGGGGGAAAATTGTACCCAGCCTACTGTCATTTTCGTGGTGTGATTGCGTTCTTCTTCTCCAATTGATTAAGTGGTGAATTAATGTAAAAAGAATAACCTTTTGGTTTCAATGGTGTCAGAGCTTTGGTACGCTCTAAGATTTGGAGAGAGGAAGCTCTCTCTTGAATTGTGCAGAGAGATTTAAGAAATCAAGGATGTGTGAAAAGTGGCACATTGAAAAAATACACAGTTCGTGATAAACGAGAAGTTTTCTGCGGATGTAATAGCTTTGCTACCACCTAGAAAGGAGCTAATCGTAAATTATGGGGGCAATAAAGGACGGATTTATCGAGACCTATATCTAAGGTCATGGATCTTAAAAGAACCCCCCCCCCGAATCTATCTCCACGGAAGCTGCTCAGTACACGAAGCACTTGTCTTATGTGACCTGCCGACCTGCTCCACGGACCATTGTGAAGACTCCAGAGCACAACCTACAGGGACTCTTAATCCACCGCTGCCCTTGCAACAAAACTGTCATCTCTACGTTGGGAAAACTCGCTCTGTGCGCCCGCTGCAGACTCTTCAGGGGTCTCTCCTCTTCAAGATTGTGGCTCTGCCTCAATTAGCCACAAAGGCCAGCCGCCTCTAGACTTGGGAGTCTCCCTCTGCGTGCGCCTGTCTACGGATCTCTAGCCACCTGTAGATTTTTCGGCTAGCGTGCACTCTTGGACTCCGAACGGAATGGAAGCACTGTAGTAGGCAATGTCTGGACCTCTGGTAGGCTGTCGGCCATCGTGGACGGCAATCAGCAGTCCCATCAGCTCTAGGCCTCCGTGCCCTACTCACAGTTTGACGTGTAGCGTTTTCAAGCCAAAGTTTCCTTTGACTTCCTACAAAACAAGGACAAAGGATCCCAAGGTTCAAAAGGTCCTCTAAGGAATTTTTTTTTTTTAATTTTTTAAAGAGAGAGCTCTAAAGTTCTCATAAAGAAGACATTTTCCTCTTTTTGGCGATCTGCAACACAAAAGCAAGACCACTCCACTGACCAGCAAAGGCGTATTTAAAAAAAAAGAAGAGAACAAAGCAAAATCTGAGGAAGCTTGAATCAAGAAGGCGATTTGGAACCACGAAATCACCGTGCAATTAATTGGAGAGTGGTCGAGCGCAAAGACGACGACAAGCGACATCATCGGTCATATATCTCCCACTATTCTTTTCTACGTATTTTTCGCCATCCGTTTCTTACCATATGCTTGAATCACACTGTCTTTCATCCGTTTAATTCTCATACACTTATTATCCTTATTTCCCTCTGCTCCACTTTATTTGTATTTATCGCATTATCATGGCACATAAGCCGCAACCACCCATGCTTCAAGAGCAGTTAGACGCACTTCAGGAACAATTGGTCGATGAGCGTGAGCATAGGGAGAGATTGGAAAAGAAAGTCAATGGTAAGAAAAGGAAGAGGCATTCATCTGACGATGAGTCATCCGATGATGATTCCGACAATGATCGTATTATCAAGACAGTCAAAACCACATTGAGAGCACATAATTCGAGAAAGGAGAGTAAGATAAGTAGAAAAGCTTTCTCATTTCAAAATTTCGATGGAAAGAAAGAAGCACGCACTGTTTTGTCTTGGATCAGCCAGCTAGATTATTTCTCAGGGGAGAAATTCTCTAAAAAAGATAAGATTAAATGTGCTACAAATCATTTAGTTAAGAGTGCTGCACTTTGATGGAACATCACTAAGCACAGTAAAAGACGACCAAAATCTTGGAAGTCTTTTCAGAAGCTCATCAAGAGAGATTTCCTTCCCTCACATTTCAAAGCAAAAGCCAGACAACAGTGGGATACTTTCAGGCAATTTGATAAGGAAACGATCTCCACATATACTGATAGATTTTGACAAACGTTGATCCAATTATAGTCCTTAGAAAAAGTGAATGAGCGAGATCAACGAAGGAAGTATGTGGCACGTCTAAAATCTAAGTTGAGAGCCGAGATTAACATGTTTCATCCTCGCTCATTGAACTCTGCGATTTCTCTTGCAATGAATTGTGAGAGGAAGAATGGGAACCCAAAGGAATCGAAAGATTTGGAATGGCCTGTACCCTTCCATAAGAAAAAGAGGTTAATAAAAATCCCTTCTTTAAATTTAAAAATGGTTTTGTTCCACAGAAGATAGATTCTTCTTCGAAGCCGAACGGTGGAAATTTTCCAAAGAAAGAAATAAGGTGTTTCAGGTGCAACAAGGTGGGACACATAGCCACTCAATGTCCCCAAAGAAAGAAGCAACCAAGTAAGAGGGAGGTAAGTATAATTGTCATGCTCTTTTATAAATGAAAGGTGTCATTAATGGAAAAGAGATTGTTATTCTACATGTGACGATGGTAGTACACATGATTTCATTTCGGAAAGAGCCTTAGTAAAGCTAAACCTAGAGTCATTCCCATCCAACTATAAGGTCAAAGCTGCTTTTACCAAGACAAAGTACAATTGCACTAGAGAAGTCAAGAATCTTGAAATTTCAATCAAACCATATAAGGATAGACGAGATTTTCTAGTGGCACCCCTATAGGGAGTGGATATCATCTTAGGAATGCCATGGAGAGATCAATATAATCCTAAGATAAATTATGATTCACACCGGATGTGGAGTGAGAAGGACAAACACAAAATATGTATGAAAAGCTCTATGAAACATGAGATCAGTCCTTTACTCAACCACACACGGTAAAAGATCATTTTCTCATAAGCTTTGAAAGAATCTTATTTGACAGATCTGTGACAAAGAGAAAGAAAGGTTGATTTCGAAGTAGTGAAGCTTCTGCTCATGCTCCTCAGCAACGGCCTTGATCGCCATCAACTCCTCAACATCTAAACGAGCCGACTCTTCCAAGATTACAGCAATGCCTAGCCAAGCACCGTACCAATAAGCACCTTCCTGCAAACTGCCATCAGGCGACAGTTCAGAACTAGTTCTTTTCCACCTATCGTATTAGTGTGCCCAGATAGGAGACGATCAACCTTTTGCAGCCCGTGGTTGTGTCATCAAGGGCGGCGGTGAGCTAAGCTGCCTACCATCCATCTAGAAGTCGGCGGACTCCTACGTGAATCTGCTTCTTCGACATCGACCTTCCACCACAGCAGACAACAATCGGCTTAGCCCCACAGCCTATAGCGGCTCTGCACTGCAACCTCCAGGCGGTAACGACGCATAGCCAGCAGCGGCCAACTCACAACAGCTTTGCAACAAGCCAAAGCATCGGCTCCCACAACTATCGTCCTACGCCTCCTCGACTGCCACACAGCGACTTCTATAGCTGAAAAGAGCTCTAAGCGCTTCACCAACAAGCCTCCAGCTTCACGATTGCTTAGCATGGGCGAAGATCTATCAACGAGCTTCTTGGCTCCCATGGACTCCTCCAACAGGACGCTCCTCTAACTGCTCTTCAATGCAGCACACAGCCAACGGGCTCGACGGCTGCCTCCATCGACGGAGAAGACGACGGAATCTTCAAGATTCTGTCAGAATCTTCGATAGATTCCAGTGCCTCGCGTTCCGACACGTGGCAGATAGAGTTTTGCCATGTGGCAACCTTATCCTACCCACGTGCCACATCACCACATTATCCTGACACATGGTAGCCGACTGCCACATCATCAGCCACGTCATCAGTGCCACGTCATTAGCCACGTCATCAGGGACACGTCATCAGTGCCACATCAGCATTACCACGTCACCTCTGCCACCTCAGCAGTGCCACCTCAGCTGTCCAGTCAGCATTGACCCTTGCCAAGCACACACAGTGCTCCACAGGCACTTCATGTGAACACTCCTGCCACCTCAGCACAGAGCTTCACAGGCACACCTCTTGCTAGGCAAGTGCCACATCATCACTGCATGTGACTCACAGTGACACATCATCATTGAGCACCATTTGCACTCCTTTTGCCCCTCCACCTAGATCAAGTCGTATCTCTTGATCCAGGAAGAATTTGAGGGCGCTCCAAAAGGAAAAGTCGCTCGGTTTTTCGTGCTCTACGCGCTCGTCACATCACGCGCACATTTTGACACAAGTGACACTCACATTTGAGCCTCGTCGACAAAACCACTTCCTTCACGCACATTTGCCTCTCCATCGACGCATCTGACCCAGCACTTAAAAAGAACAAAAGAAAAGGAATTATTTGTTGTTCTTTCATCGATCGACGATTGGTTTAGATCTAGATCAGAGTAGACTAGATCGCCATAGAGGGGACGCTTTGAATTTCCCCAAGTTGCCAATCTAAGCCATGCCTGAAATTCCCGACTAGTACCTACTCGGAGTCAGTCCATACGTTCACATCCGATTTCACATCATTACATTACCTGAAACCTTACGTTCTCATCAATTCAGTGAGCAGACTTCAGAGTTCAGAGGCATTGTAGATTGATTCAGTGGGCAGATAACATTTGATTTCACACACACATGCCACCATTGTAAAGCCTATTCGGCTATCTCATGGCATCATGCACATCATTCAGCCTTGTAAAGCCTCTTGGCTATTCCCGGCATCATTGCCACAAGCCTTGTAACATAGATCAGATTTTATATACTGCAGTTCTATCTTCACCGATGGTACAGAGATTTCACTTGGCATCTTCAGTGTATTTGCAGTTGATTCATACAGAGTTTTTCAGGACACTTTTTTAGTACATTTTCTTGCACCATGTCGACTAGCAACCTCAATCTGGAGGCATCTGCTAAATTAGACAACTCCAATTATGGTACATGGAAATACCAAATGGAGACCATTATTGTGCTTCAAGACAAATGGGAGTATGTCGATGGATGTACACCTAGACCATTGGCCGATCCAGCCACCAGTAGCTCTACTCCATCTGTTGTCACAGCACCAACAACGGAATCTACATCGGGATCTACATCTACACAAACAGTTTCCGCACCAATAGCAGATCCTGCCCGTAGAAATGGTTCAAGTAATCCTGAATGGACTAGGAGAAGGATATGAGAATCTAGTCCAGAGTATTGCCATCCACCAACGGCAAATTCCAACACTAGAAGAACTTCAGTCAGTTCTACTTGGTTGAAGAACTCAGGACTCAAGCCATTCAAGCACGTAAAGGTCATTCTAATGATCAGGCATTCACAGCTTCAGACAGAAGCAGAGGCAAAGGCAGAAACAGGGGTAGATCATATCAGAAAAGTGGTCATCATTAACAAAATTGAAGTCAGAATCAGCATCATCATCAACAATATCCTCAGCAACATCAAAATCAGCAAAGAGGAAATCATTCCAATCGAGGAAGATTCCAAGGACGAGAAAATGCATCCACCAATGTGTCAAACATTCAGTGCAACTACTGTCACAAGTTTGGACACTATGAAAGAGTGCCGCAAGAAGCAGTACGACCAAGGCGGTCAATCCAGCAGTAATCAAGGAATTCTCGAGGAAGAGGAAATCATCGTGGTGGACATTCTAGTCAGTCATTTTGCAAATGAACATGGAAATATGTTTCTTGCAAGCGAGGAATTGCATCAGACTGATACAATGCACCTAGACCACTGATTTTAATCCTAAAGAGGATTACAGCTATCAAGTCGACCAAGTGGAACAGGATCCTTGGTACATCAACAGCGATGCATCATCTCATATGACAAATCATCAGGAATGGTTCACAGAAATGAAGCCATTAGAAGGACAGAAAAATGTCATCTACACAGCAGACAATACACCGAATCCAGTTCAAGGGACAGGTGTTATCCCTATGAACAATTTCACTGGTACAAAAGGATTAGTCAAAGATGTGCTCTATGTTCCGAAGCTCAGCAAGAACCTTTTGTCAGTAGGTCAAATGACGGAACACAACTACAAAGTCATCTTCGACAGTGATGAATGCACTATCAGAGACAAATCCAAAAGAGGTCAGCTAGTAGCAAAAGCTGTCAAGGAAGGACGCTTATACAGGATGCTAGCTACAGTACTAGATAAGCATGCCATGTCAGCTCAAATGCAACAGATGCCACTATCTGCAAAATGGCACAAGAGATATGGTCATGTCAATTTCAAGTACATCTAAGGAATCAGAATATTTTGGAATTCCGAAGCTACAGTTTCTTGGAAAGGTTTGTGAAGCATACTGCTTCGGCAAACAAAAGCGAACCAACTTTGTCAGAAGTACCTCTCGTGCACGAGATATTCTTGATTTGATTCATACATATGTATGGGGTTATGCCCAGACTCGCAGCATCAATGGTTCACTTTATTACTTGACCTTCATCGACAACTACAGCAGATATTGTTGGGTCTACTTTCTGAAAGAGAAATCTGAAGTGTTTTCCAGATTTCAAGAATTCAAAGCCATGGTAGAAAACCAAATAGGCAGAAAAATCAAGGTCATGAGATCAGACAGAGGAGGTGAATACATGTCTTCTGCATTCATGAACTTTTACAAAAATCACGGCATACGAAGACAATTCACATGTGCAGATACTCCCAGCAGAATGCAAGAGCTGAAAGAAAGAATGGGACTTTAGCAGACAGTGCTAGAGCAATGCTTAGTGAAAAGCATCTTCCGAATCAGTATTGGGCAGAAGCAATAGCTACAGCTAACTATTTGCTTAATCGGCTTCCTACCGAACCGATACAAGGTATGACTCCTTATGAAGCATTCACTGGACACAAGCCATGCATTGGGCATCTCCGCATATTTAGTTGCATAGCATATGCCCACATACACGATGATCATCGCAGGAAATTGGATGCGAAGTCACGCAAATGCATCATGGTTGGCTACAGTGAAGAAAGCAAAGCATACAAATTGTATGATCCCATCAACCGCAAAGTCATTATCTCCAGAGATGTAATCTTTGATGAGGAATCACAATGGAAAACCTCACCTACACAGGAGATAGAAGCATCAACTTCACAGTCATCTATAGAACAGGTTCATGAAGAAGAGCAAGAATTGCCAACAACACCCCAAGTAGAGCCACAGCAGCTCAGACGGTCTACTAGGGAAAGCAGACCACCAGCCAGATTGACATATGCTCAGAAAGGCAAAGCAATTCAGGTGGAAACCACCAACTATGCTCTTATGACTACCATCATGGCTACAGAAGAGCCAGTGTACTTCGAAGATACAGTAGACAAGCCAGAATGGCAAACTGCTATGAATGAAGAAATGGATGCTTTGTATAAAAATAACACTTGGGAATTATGCGACCTTCCACCAGGAAAGAAGGCCATAGCCAACAAATGGGTATACAAAGTGAAGTACAATCCAGATGGTAGTATTCAAAGATACAAAGCCAGATTAGTTGCAAAAGGATTTGCACAACAATATGGTCAAGACTATGATGAGACTTATGCTCCAGTAGCAAAGATGGATTCCATACGGTTCTTGATATCACTAGCGATACTCAGCAAATGGAATGTGTATCAGCTCGATGTCAAGAATGCATTTCTCAATGGTTATCTAGACGAGGAAGTCTACATGCAACAACCAGCAGGTTATGTTGAACCAGGAAAGGAGAAAAAGGTTTGTCATCTCAAGAAAAGTCTCTACGGCTTAAAGCAAGCACCCAAAAGTTGGTACAGCAGAATTGACAAGTATTTTGCTGATCTGGGATACATGAAGTCCAATGCAGATCATACTCTCTACTACAAGGTTCAAGGGAAAGACATTACTATTGCACTTTTGTACGTAGATGATCTGATTGTGACAGGAAGCAAGGATAGCTTCATCAGAAAATTAAAACAAGACTTACGTGCAGAGTTCGACATGAAAGATCTTGGACTTATGCACTATTGTCTTGGAATTGAGTTCTGGAGAGATTCAGATAGCACATTCATGAGTCAGCTCAAGTATGTTGACAGTCTCCTGAAGAAGTTTCATATGGCAGATTGCAAGATTGCAGCCACTCCCATGGAACAGAGTTTGAAACTTACTAAAGATTCAGAAAAGCCTACAGTCAATGACAAATACTATAGGCAGCTCATTGGATCTCTTATATATCTGACAATCACACGGCCAGATATTTGTTATGCAGTAAGCTCACTAGCACAGTTTATGGCAAATCCAAAATAGTCTCACTGGAATGCAGCCAAAAGAGTCTTGAGATACATCAGAGGTACAAGACAGTTTGGGATAGAATATAGAGGAAGTCATCCACGGTTGCATGGATACTGTGACAGTGACTATGCTAGAGATCATGAGACCAGGAGATCGACACAGGAATATGCATTTTTCCTTGGTCAAGGTGCTATATCATGGTTGTCAAACAAACAGCCGACTGTTTCTTTGTCTTCGACTAAAGCAGGATATAGAGCACTCACTACAGGTGCATGTGAGGCTATATGGCTCAGAAGACTATTGTCAGAAACAGATTACTTTGATGAGTCAAAGCCAACAACAATATACTGTGATAATCAATCGGCTCAAGCATTGGCCAAAAATCCAGTATATCACTCCAGGACAAAGCACATTGATGTCAGAGAGCACTTCATCAGAGAAAGAGTGTTACTTGGTGACATCACATTGCAGCATTGTGATAGCAAAGAAAATGTTGCAGATATCTTTACCAAACCACTCGGTAAAGAGCTATTCGAGAAACACCGACTAGCTCTTGGTTTGATGCAGAGGAAGGACATTCCCATTAAAGGGGTGTGATGGAATGTAATGCTCAGTCCTTCTTCGATTCCCCAGAATCATCATCTTGAGGGAAGGCCTACTTCATGATGTTGATCTTGAGGGAAGGTGTTGAGAGTTCACGCTCAACATCATGTGATCATGTGTGCATAGCACCATCACATGATCATATGTGCATAGCACTAACCTTACAGAGTGCTATAAAGGAAAGGGTTAGATCCCCTAACCCTAACCCTAAAAGGGTTTGTATATATTCCATTTTTTCAACTAAATCTAGTGTACAGTTAGTCATTTGTGGTGTGCTCTCTAGCTGTGCCCTCTCTCCTCATCTCCACTCTTCTCCTCTCCCCTCTTCATATTTTGTCATCATTTATACAGAGTTTTCAACCCATGATTCAGTATCAGCCTGAAAAAGAAAATGTAGTTACTGATGCTCTTAGCAGAAAGCCAAGTATTAATCACATCAATGCTGTAGAGACCCAGCCTTTCGAATGTATGAAGAATTCTGATCAAGAGGATCCAGACTTTTCCGATATATGGAATAAATTAGAGAATAATAATTGGAATCCTATGTTGGACTATTCATGCAATGATGGATACCTCTTTTATCAAAAGAAATTATGCATCACTCGACCCTTTAGACAAATTGTAATGGAAGAAATGCACCAACCACAATATATGGGACATAGGGGAGTGACTGCCACTTTACAAGTGATAGCAAGAGAATTTCATTAGCCTACTACAAGAAAAGATGTAGCTAAGTTTGTAGCCGAATGCATCACTTGCCAGAAGATCAAGAGTTACAAAGGGCTGAGTACAATGATGGTCATACAGAAGACAGTAACACTAGTGAAGAAGAAACTGATGGTGATAGTGATTTAGAAGAAAGTGACATAGACTTGAACTTGAGGAGAATCACCACCAATAGCTTGAGGTCTTAGGGGGACCCAAGGTGCATACAGGATATGGAGATGAGGACATGGCCGATCTCACTTTGCTTGACCTTTTCTTATCAGAAGCCACCACCCCTCAACTGAAGACCTTCCTGAAACCACTTATGAAGTGGAAGGCTTACCTTACCGGGGCGTGCTGAAACAGGCACCGTCGAAGGCATACAACATCTGCAACATCTATTGACTCTACATCTCAGCCCGTGCTGGTACCTGAGAACCCACCAGTTCCTTATCCCCCATCTTGGTTGAGAGAAGTGGAGGGGGACTTTCCCCTTGAAGATTCTTCAGCACATACAAGGCTGAGAAAGGGTGAGCCAAGTACCTCAACATCCCAATGCATTGCCCCTGTTGATGAGGCACGGAATTGGCGGTATCTCAACATTGGGACTGAGGACCAACCCCGGCATTTGAAGTTAGCCACTTGGGTCTGGGAACATGACTATCTTCTAGCTGCAGTGACAAACCTTTTTAAAGAATTTGTGGATGTCTTTGCCTGGTCCTACAAGGATCTGAAGGGGGTGCCCACTGATTTCATAGAGCATTGCATCGACTTATATCCGGATGCAAACCCTGTGATTAAAGGTCCATACCGCATGAATCCCAACTATGGCAAGGCAGTCCAACAGATATACAAAAAATGGAGCAAGATGGATTAATCTACCCAGTGGATTACTCTGATTGGGTCAGTGGAATTGTCATTGTACCCAAAAGAGATACTAGCAAACTCAGAATATGTGTTGACTATCAAAGTTTGAATGCTGCAACACGACGTGATAGGTTCCCCCTTCCCTTCAGAGATAGAGTGTTGGAGACAGTGGCAGGACATGCTTTATACTCATTCATGGATGGATATAGCGGGTACAACCAAGTCCGAGTGAAAGAACAGGATCCACCTTTGTCACTCAATGGGGAACATACGCCTACTGAATGATGCCCTTTGGATGATGTAATGCCTCGGCAACATTTCAACGACTTGTAACCAAACTCTTACAGGAGAATATCGGCAAGTTTCTTGAGGTATTTCTAGATGACTTCTCTCTTTTTAATGGTAAAACGGCCTCCCATCTTGATCCAGCCATACAAAATAATCATCTACATAAGTTGAGATGGGTCTTTGATAAGTGCAGAGAAGTGCGCTTGTGTTTAAACCCTGACAAATGTTTCTTTCTCGCACTCCGAGGTGTTCTCCTTGGTCATATTGTTTCTGTTGAGGGCATGACTACTGACCCCGCCAAGCTAAAGGTGATCATCTCATTGCCTATCCCTCGTACACCTAAAGAGGTGAAGTCCTTCTTAGGGCATGTAGGATATTACCGAAGGTTCATACGTTTCTATGCCGACATTGTTGTTGCACTGACAGAACTTCTACATCAAGACCAATCTTTTGTTTGGGCCACCCTGCAATAACTGGCCTTTGATGATCTGAAGCATTGCCTCGTGAAGGCCCCCATGCTCAGGCAGCCCGATTGAAATGTCATTTTTCATGTCCATGTGGATGCTAGTGGGTGGGCAGTAGGTGTTATACTGGCTCAACCTCACCAAGATACCAAGATTGATTTGCCCATCTAGCCGACAACTCAATGGAGCAGAACACAATTACAGTACCACAAAAAGGGAGGGTCTCGGCATGGTTTATGCCATGACCAAGTATCGTCACTACCTCTTGGGCAACAAGTTTGTGATCATCACTGAGCATCAAGCTCTTAAATATTTATTGAATAAGCCTACTTTTGGTGGCCAGTTAAGCATATGGATTCTTCTTTTTCAAGAATTTGAACTCGACATTGTGGTGAGGGCTGGCATACTGCACCAACCTGCAGACCACTTGTCCAAGTTACATTCCGGGGAACCAGCCAGTGGTGTCACCGATGAATTACCCGATGCGGGCCTTTTCGGGGTGACGGCACTACCTGATGAATGCCTGTTTGCGGTGGATTGCTTCCCACCATGGTATGCCAACACAATACACCTCTTGTCTATAGGTGGCTTTTCTCCAGGTCTGACTCCAACAAAGAAACGCAAGCGGATCCTTCAAGCTTCTCCTTTTAAGTTGATTGCATGTCAATTATACAAGCTCGGGAAGGACCAAATCTTGAGACGATGTGTGCTTCCCCACGAGACACAATCCATTCTTCAAGAGGCACACGCTGGCATACGTGGAGGGCATATGGCCTCAGATGTCTTGCTCGGAAGATCATGCGTGCGAGGTTCTGGTGGCCCAAGCTCTTCTGTGACTGCCATGCTCATGTGACTCGATGTGATTCATGTCAACGAGCAGGCCCCAAGCCTACAAGGCACGAGTACCTTCCTCTCAACCATTCACTCCGGTGCCCCCCTTCTATCATTGGAGGTGCAGTCAAGAACTGTACGGCCTAGGTGGTAGCCACATTTCTATATGACCAGATCATCTCTCGATTTGGCTGTCCGGTTGAGTTGATGAGTGATAGAGAATCTCACTTCCTAAATGACACCATTGCTGCACTAGTTCACATGCTACAAATAGTTCACAAATTTCTCTCTATTACCCACGTGCCACTGGTCTAGCTGAGAGCTCAAATCGCACAATGTGCGGGATCATGCATCGTCTTTTCCTTAGTTGTTTAGCAGATTGGGATGACATACTTCTAATTGCTTTATTCGCCTACCGAACCGCTTACAAGGTGAGTACTGGGTATTCACCCTTCGAGCTGGTCTATGGACTAGAGGCTGTCATGCCTTATGAATTTCATCTTGACGTCCACAGGGTTCTTCTAAACAAAAATGACAACTTTGAAGCCTGCACAATAGAACTCTTGTGGGATTTGGAGGCACTAGCAGAGCATCGACGTGAAGCAGTCTTCGCTCAAGAAGTGTGGCAGAAATGACAGAAAGCTTGGCATGACCAGGAAGAGGGATTTCAAAGTTGGTGATTTAGTACTCTTGTATTCCAGTAAAGAGAAGGAATCAGCTATTCACGAGCGTGACATCGCTTGGAACATTCAGCGGGCTGCCCTTGAGGATAGCCACCACAGTCACAAGTAGGAATGGGAAGCAGAAATGACAACAGTACGCAGCCAGCATGCAACAGCTCTGGCAACTTTGCAAAGCCAGCATCTCACAAAGGTAACTAGATTTCAGCAGGAGATCGCACAGTTAAAGGAGTCGTTGTCTTCCTCCCAGATTGCCCAGGAAAAATCAGATTCTAGAGTGACTGAATTGGAAAAGAAGTGTTCATCCATGGAGGAAGAATTCACAGACCTTCGAACACAGTTGGCCACCCTCCAGACTTCCCATTCCACCTTGCAAGGGCAAAAGGATCATTACTATCTGCGATACCACCGGTATAAGAGCAATTATGAAAATCTGAGAAACGCGATGGACACGATTGAGGCTGAAGAGAAAACACACCATCTAGAGCTACATATGACCGGGTAGAGCAGATGGGTGAGGCAAAGGCTACAGAGACATACAAAGATGGCAGAGGAGTAGGCAGAGGAGAAGGCTACTGATAACCTCCCTCAGTAATTTGATACATGGGTTTTTTGGGTTTTTTTTCACTGTTAGATTTTCTACAGGCTGATTGGCTCTCATTGTAAATATCATGGTATCCTATCCTCATGATGTACTCAGGTTTTTGTAATTTCCCACGCTGTACCTCATCAAGCAGCATTTTATTTTCACAGTTTCATTTTAATACAAATTTTGGTATTACTTGCAAGGCCAGCCACATGGTCTCTAACATTTTCTTTTCCTACTCCATCACCATATCAATGGTTTGTAAGTTCTTTTTTTCTTTTGAGGGTTCTCTCCTCCATTTCTATTCACCGGGATGGTGAATGATAGTGGCGGGGGAAACTGTTACAATAGAAACACCCCTGACCACATGTCGACAGGCGTTGACCACATGACGACAGGACGACAGGTGTTGACCACATGTCGACACACGTTAACCACATGTTGACCATGTGTCAACACAGGTCAGCCACATGACACGAGGACTTAACCTCACGTGTTCATCCACGGTACTATCCAAGGCAACCATGCACCGACACATGTTAACCATAGGTCAACACATGTCAACCACAGGTCGTTACATGCCAACCAGGAGTACCATGCTCCCAAGGCGATCTCATAGAGAGCTGCGCACATGAAGAGTGAGCTTAGCACATGGAGAAGTCAAGAGTATTTACACTTACACACTGGTTCAGTGGTTGAGTGCAGCTGACCTGCACATGGAGAATTTGCACCATCCTGACTAGAAGAGGCTAGCAAGTCAGGGAGTTAGGAAGTCACTGTAGCCATTAAGAGAGCTAGCGGCGCAACGGCTATCCTCAACAGCTAAGGAGATAAGAGGATGACCAATGGGAAGAAAGGGAGAGATTCTCAGCGAAGAAGGGACCCTCCAAGGCGGGGGATGAGGATGAAGGCGAAGGTGGAGAGGGGGGGGGGAGGCATTCAGCATTGAGCATTCGGCGTTCGGCATTGGAGCGCAAGAAAGGAGAGTGTGAGGAGAGATAGAGGCTGGAGCTATGAGCTCGTCAAGGAGAGAGTGTTGAGAGACTTGTGTGTACCCCTCTGTCTACTATGGGGATAGACCTGTGTGTTCTTGTGACTTGCGACTTGTGACCTGTAGATGCTGGTCCAATGATATGTACTTTGGCCATCTTGGTCACTTTCTCATTTTCCTCTCTCTATCCGATATGGGGATTGTTCCCTAGTGTATGACGAGGCTTTCTTCTTCTGCTTATGTTGTGGAGTTCTCATGTGTTTGTCATTTAGCATAGTGCACTTGTACGACGTTGTTCACTGTAGTACATCATACGACACTCACACACCACTGCACGGTGCACTTTGCCCGATCCATTGCATTAGAGCATTGCAACACTCATGCTTCTCACGCCAACAGCCCTTGGCCTCCGGTAACACCTCCGGAAGGATAGGAACCCATCCCCTTAGACACATTCCTCTAAGAATTATGCCAACTTAGCACAGATCTAGAGTAAGGAAATATACTTGCAAGCTATGTTGGTACATACCGTATGAGAGTATGCCTTGCTTTGTAGTTGAAGTTGGTGAGTTGTAAGCAACAGCCGGTGCACAAATTCTGCTTCTGGAGTCTCCTTCTTCATCTCTAAATTGTTCAGAATCCCCTTGAAAAGGCTACTTTTGCGCATAGTATCAAGAGGGATGAGTGACACCTTCAAGTCTGATTCAAGTGTAGATTTTGCTGCTTGTGGATCCAAGAAAAAATTAAACTCAGACTTCGTATTTTCCTGGATAGTGAAGACATTGCCTAGCTGCTCGTAGTTGTATGAGTGGTGGGGTAGGTTGATAGATCCACCTGCAACGAATATCTCCTGCAAGAGGCATGGTAGCTTTAAAACTTTTATGTTTCTTTTGTTTGACTATAATCACTTGTGCGGTCAGCACAAAAAATTCACATTGCACTAACAACTAACTACGGAAGCTTTATGCACCAAAGGGTGCCATTTTCTGGATGATATAAGCACGTGTATATCTACTTTCTCTTATGTTATTATGCACTATATTTGTCTTCTACCATGCGTTAAGGATGCTGTAATTCAAGGGCATGCTCGGTAGAAGAGATCTTCAAGGCCTTCGTCGTCAGGTTGGAATAAACTTACCTCAACTAGAGATTTGAGGCTTGAGTTGGAAGCAAGGAATGTTGCTATGTTTGTGAGTGGTCCACCTGTCAGAAAAGTAGCCTTTGAGTTGTTGCTGACGTTTTTCAAAACATTTTCAATGACTTCCTGTGCTTTTGGCTGTCTTAATTCTGGATGGTCGGTGTTCCTTGGTGCACCAAATTCCACAGAATTCTCAGCAGTATACCTGCAGGAAAAGTTTTATGGTTAGCAAAATGTAGCTCAGTAGATAATCCTTTTTTCACTTTTTGTTCTATTTTGGTTGTGTCATTAATGGATTTATTCAATCATCATGCAAAAGCAAAAGAAAAGAGCAATGTTCCTTTTAGTGCGATTCCCTGATCTGTAGTTCAGAGAAACAGATGATGCTGTGTTTTGATATTATTAGAAGGAGATCATTTGCTAAAGCCCACAATTATGATGGATAGAATGAAATCCTTATCATTGCCAGGGGTCCTTATGGAGACCTGGTCCCTGTATATCTTTCAGTTGCATTGTGTTCAGCACTAGCTCAAATCCCCTCTAGCAAGAGCCTAGAGATCTTCTAACCTACCTTACTGAAAAAAAGACCCAATGGAGCAACATGAACAGGGGTGATTTGGATGTGAAGCCCTTGGCACTTGAGAGACTTCAATGTTACCAGATCATTGGGTTTCCTTGACCTTCCCATTGGTGGATACTTTATATAATGCACTTGTCCTTTTCTTCATGATATTGGTGGTGTTAAGTGGATGGTCAAACGCCACATGAAATAAAAAAATGTCTGAGGTGTGGATTGGAAAGGAAGAAGTTGCATTTTCATAACATGGGCCATGGACAAAAACAGCTTGATGACATTGTCAGTTGAGCTCAAGCTCTTTAAAGAAACCTTAGTTGCCACTACTATCACAATTGGTCCTATTGCATAGTTTGGGGACAACTTTAACTTTTGAGTAACAATCTTAGGTCTCTATAATGCTGTTCATGTCCCTATTTGAGTTATAGAATTGTCCCTATGTAATTAAGGCTGTCTCTTGCTATGTCATGGAGAGGTTGGTGGCTGTGAGTACATAATTTGCAATTGGTGAACTAGATATTAACCCCACTAACATTAGCTCTATTTGCAGCCTCAAAGGTGAGGTTGACCCCCATCTTGGTCATGAGTGCCTTTGCATCCGCCATTGGGTGCCACCCATTGCTAGGCCATTTACCAAAACGTTAAGGGCTTTGCTGCTCCATCTTTTCTCCTCCTCTAAGGCATCAGAGATGAAGGCCTTCTTCGGGGCCGATGCACCTTTCTTAACCACTTCCTTCCATTCTATAATCTTCTCTTTTCCATCTGTTATTTGCTGCATAAACTCTACATGTTTACCCTGCATATTGGCTTGAATAGCAGCCATCTCCTTTCTAAAAGTTTCATTACGGATTTGAGCTCTTCTAGTGCTTTGTTTGTTTTGTCTTTGTGCTTTATCTCACAATTAAGAGTCGTTGAAGTTGTCAAGTATCTCGCAGGGCTTCCAACAAAACAAAATTGATTATTTCCTAAGTTTTGGGACCTGCCCATGTTTTTCATTTCTTCCTCGATATAGATACGCAATTCAGGCTTTATCTCTTACTATACTACATGGTGAGGTTAGTGCTTTCGAGTATATGCTTGCAATTGGTGGGCTAGATCTTTATCCTACTATCATTTGTTTATTGTTGTCTTCATGATCTATATCACAATTAGGAATCATATAAGTTAAAACAAAGAGTCAGTGGTCTTCCAGAGCTTCAAACAAAACGATTTGCATTATGTCTTGAGATTCGGGAGGGGCCAATGTTTTTTAATTTGCTTCTTGATGGAGATACGTATGGTGCAATGTACTCAGTAATTCTGTACATATTAAGAAACAGGAATTGGTTTCTTAAACGCTTGCACATTTCTGGTCTGCACTACGGTTTATTATTTTTTCTTCTTATTACGAAATTTTGAATGAAGGAGAGACTCAATTACAACTTTCAGAGCTTGTTTGCTTAAGGGAGTTCTCAAAATGACCTTCGTGGACTGCGGGGTAGGTCTCTTGCTAGACCAAACAGAGTATCTGAATCAAGGAAGCCTCCTGCGCCATTTGGAATTGATTGCCTGTATCTGCAATTGCCTGTAGTTTTCGAAGGAAGGTAGGCTTCACCTATGGCAAATAACTCTCCTAGCCCGACAGGGATGTCATCACGCCCCATCATATGAAGTACGTCATAAACAATGTCTATAGTAGCTGCACTTGACCATCCAGTGGCGGACACAGTGATGGCCTAAAGAAGAACATTCAGAATAAAGGTAAGTACACAAGGAAATACTTTCAGGTTAAATGTCTTAAGCAGCTATGACACGATCACTTTGGGGGACTAGCAGACTAAGATTGGATAGAACTGTCTTGCGTACACTTTTTTTTTTCATCTTTTGAAATTACATGGGAGAATTTAATGGAGACCGTAAGTCGCAATCTGACCTTCAAGTCTATGACTTTTCTGGGTAATTTGAGCAGATAGAAAAGTGTGATGATATCTCCAGGGCTTATGTCCATGTCAAAAATGAGTGGTTTGCCCAATCTCTCATTTGATTCTTTAGGCTTGTAAAACACTTGCTTGTAACACTGGAACTGTGTCTCAAAATTATAAAGCCCTGTATGTTCTGCAGCATTCAATTTCTGCATTCCATTGGTGAAAATACATTACTGGAGAAGAAACATCAGCCAGTTCAATATTTATAAATACTTGACAAGTATCACATATTGAAGAGCCGTAGGAATACCTACAGCTATTATTTCTTTTTGACTACACTCCTTAAATGAATGAACATGATCATTTACCTACAGATGTCCTTAAATGTATGAACGCGATGGTTTTGATGTTTGTGAATGTGTGTTCAGACACACAATATTACCTTTGATATGCATTGTTCTGTGATAAGGAAAGGTCACTCACTTCAATAAAACTGTTTTGAAAAGAAATTTGAAGCTTCTTGTGACCATCTGCTTCATGTTTAGCACTGAATCCAACTTGCATCTGTACCCCTTCTGGGCTAGTGGTCTCCATTGTATAGCCATCCTGTGAGGCACCAGAAATCATGATGTACGAATTATGGTTTTGTGACGGGATCATGAGCCTAATTACAAAAACTGAAACTCCATGATTTTGGATGGCAAGGCGTGAAGCATACCATACATTTACCACGTTTTCCTGGCACTAAGCAAAATGGGTCCTGAAGTCCCGTTTGGACATGCCCACTGTGGACACCACCTTTCTGCAAATTGAACTCTGGGATAGTTCGATTATCAAAGAAAGGATTGCTGTCATCTTGAGCTTCGTATGGCTTGTTGGATGTAATCACTGTCACATTCTTATAATGCAACACACAGAACTTGTTTTTTTTAATTTCGTGGTTAGTATGGATGCCTGATACTGCCACGCCTGATGTAAACGAATCCCACATGAAATATTCCTGTCGAACACCTAGAAGATTTAGTCAAAGCATGTTCGGAACTCCTATCTGGATTCCACTCATGGCACCAAAGGCACAAAATCTTTATTGCAACAGAGAGAGAGAGAGAGAGAGAGAGAGAGAGAGAGTAAACAAAGTTCCATTGCTGGAGAAATTCTTCACGTTCTAGCAGGTAAACTCAGTTCATGTGTGATGTGTGGACTTGATTCACTTTTAATACTATATAGCACACATGCATAGTCATAATGCTGATCCCTTGACAGCTTTGTTTCTTTTCCTCATCTTCCCAAACATACCTTTTCAAATTTGTCGTTAAACCATGTATCTTTGGTTATCTTCAAGACTTGATATACAAACTGCGCTTCGTAAGTGTGCTGATTTTTTTCCAATGCTGACAAAAATTCCTTGGATACGGGGATTGTGTTGGTGGCATCAAGTGGCACAAGGGTTGTTGGGATGCCGGAATGCAAAACCTGTTATCACAATGGGGAATTCTAATTCAGCATAGTTTGCCTTGCCTTACACAGCTAGCAGCAAGTAACATTTTACTGCCCCAGATTTTAAAATATAGCTGGAATAGTTTATGCATCTGCATTTGTAAGTTGTGGGATTTCGTTTGTCCCGATGCAAACCATAAATCCCATGCATGGAAATGTTCAAAATTTTAGATGAGAAAAAGATCTTCTTTACACATCATAAACAGCAACCTGATAGGCTGCAAAGGGATCTGAAAACATGTTGTACTCTGCCCAAGGGTTGGTATCAACAGCAGTGAATACATTTCCATGGTCACCGCACTGAGTTGGTATGCATGATGTGGGAGACCCTTTTGGACAACATCCTGTGGGATTAGATGAGTTCACTCCACCACCCATGATATAAAGTCGTTCTACATTGTTTTTAAGTTCTGGATTTGTCATCAGGAATGTGGCAAAGTTTGTATGCGATCCAATCAGCATAACTACAGTGGGGCCTGATGAAATGGATTCCCTCATTAGTGCCTGTGCTGTTGGCTGTTTCAAAGGCATATAATGCCTTTTTCCCTGCATTACAAAATTCAAGGAAAATATACTCAGATATTTCTGTTAAGAGTCTCTCTCTCTCTCTCTCTCTCTCTCTCTCTCTCTCTCGGCTCTGTTCCAGGCAGTAACTTGCATACATAGATTGTGGGATCTACCTAGCTCCAGATATGCACGGTTGGCTATGATATCATCCAGGCAGCTAGCAGAGGAGGGTCGAACATGGTGCTGGTATGCTCAGCTACAGAGATGGTTTGTAGAGCATGAGTTGACAATGGATGCACTCCCACCCTTTCAATACAGTTTGGATTGTCCCAAGTTAGACCTGTCTCGCCATGACCGAAACAAGATCATTAGAGCTGATATTGTGAAGTTGGAGACTGAGAGAACCTGGACTAGACCACATGAGCCCCTAGGGAAGAAGATGACACACTACTAGAACCATTTTCTATTTATCTCAAGATGAACTTATAGCCAGGCCAGCATACATGGACACACACCTATCTCACGGGCTACGTAGTATTATTGGCCAAATTCAAACCTCGTCACATAAGTTGAGAATAGAGACAGGGAGATACACCCACACAGCCCATTAGGATCGGATATGTCAGTTATGCCAGCAGGAAGAGGAGACAGAGGAGCATTACGTATGTAGATGCACGGTATATTATGAAATCCGAGGAAGATACCACTGTCTATTGAGAACCAAATGGACCATTATGAAATATTCTATTCATACATTAACAATGAAAAATGATTATGAACATTGGATTCTTAAATGATTAGACATTGGTAACATTTTTTAATTATGACTTTAGGATTTAATGTGATGGATTTAGGGATTGCATAGTGTTTTAAATTCCAATTGATGCATGGGTTTAGGTTTTAAGTATTAGGATGGATGCATGGGTTTAGACTTTAAGTATTAGGATGGATGCAAATGAATATGTCCATTGGATTATATTTGTTTAACTTATTAAGTGTTAATGGACCATAGCTTCCTTAAATTCTTTATTATGAAATAATCTATTGACAATATTCCTTAGTTAAACAAGCAACTGTTTCAATACGGGAAGAATTAATTGATCATAACTTTTCCCAAATGGACCATTATGAAATATTCTATTCATACATTAACAATGCAAAATGATTATGAACATTGGATGCTTAAATGATTCCGTAGGGTGATGGAGTACGAAGATAAAAAATGCTTGGGTTTGTTTTTATCAGACCTCAGGCGACATAAAGAGACTTTGTTGGGAGACAGACAGCTAAGACCAGCCACACCCAGGCAAAGTACACTCAGAGACTTCTTCACTGCCAGCACCTCAGCTAGTTTTATGCCCTCTCTGCCATCAGAAACCCCTGGCGCCACCACCACCTTATCACACACAGGCAGATTGCCACACTCTAGTGGTGTGATTTTGGACCGAACCATCGCCATATCCAGGTCACGGAGGCCCAGGCCCCCAAGACCCCGTGCCCGGCACCCATATCTTTATCGGATCCGTGCCATCATTGCCAAACACCGGAAACGTGTGGCACCGAGTTATGAGATCCTAGAGCTGCCCATGATTGGGATTTTTGACATAAGAAGAGACGTTAATATATATATCTATCTATCTCTCTGGCTGAGAAAGCTCCATGCGTTTGCAGTGTGGGAAGGGAAACAAATTACTGCCCTCTGACTGTCACGCTGGAATTATCAGATGAATGGGGAAAAAAAGAGGGAAAGAGCTGAAAGTAGAAGAAAAAACAGAGAAGAAATGGAAACAATTAAAACATAGTATTTCTTCAAGGCTGTACACATATTGGGGTTTTCTTTTATTCTGGAAAACATGTCAAGCAAGTCACGGAGGGGACTGATATGCAGAATCATTGGAGGATGCAGGAAAGAAGTTTACATCTATAGACAGTGCATCTGCTGCTTGAATGGCAAGTAGAGAATGCATAGTTCGGCTCAAAGGCCGTGCATGGAGCAGATAGATTCTCATGAGGTAAAGTGCAAGTTATTCAAGAAGGAAAACAAGATGATAAAGAAAAGACAAGGTGATCAACACAGGGCTTTATCTTCTTCAATTGGTTGGAGTGGTCTTCTTTGGGACTCGCCTGTCTCCCACATGGTGGAGGGTTCGATGGTGGATCCCTTGCCTTTGCGCCTTTTATCTAGGTTTCTGAGACTTCATGTTTGTTACCTGCTACACTTGCACCACCTCCTTCCTAAGGCTGTTCCATAATTCATCGTCAGGACCTAAATGATATCTATAGCGCTATGTGTACACTCCTAGGCATAGCCTTACTGAAGCTGTGCAGAATGCTGACCATGTATCCCTTCAACTCTCTATGAAATCTACAAACCCACCAGGCATATTTTAAGAAAAAATGCTAATGATGAGCTTACATCGTCTTATCCTGTAGTAGCGCAAGTTCCCTCAAGAGAAAACCTCTATGCCTTTTGCAACAAAATAGTTAAGAGATTGATATGCCACAGCTTTTTTCTAGCAAGAAGATATGCCACATTTCGATCCATCTTCTTCCAAGCAATAATTCTGGCTGAAACTTCTAAAAAAGTTCCTCCCCCAGACCACACTTCAAGCCATTATATCCCCCCCAAACTTCTGCCCTTCTCATCAATCTGTCCCTATACTCACACCTAACTCCCCCCCCCCTCCTTTGGCAATTTAGGTGTTGCTATCCTTAAGATTTATAATGCAAGGCCAATGATCATAAGGGTGTCTAGGTTACGCAAGGAAGTGACATTACAAGGAATTAGCTAAGAGAGCCCATGGTCAAGTGGATTGGTTGCAAACAGTTGAAACTAACTTACTACTTCACTTTTGAGGCTATGATAGAGGAGATCATAGCATCATCCCAGAGTCTGCTGTTGATTTGTGAATTTGGGGAAGGTGTTGTTGATACTAATGTAAACCGTACCATTCAGCACAATGCACTAAAGGTTCACAATGGTACCTTACAGGGCCATTGGGACAAACATTAGCCTTACCCCTAACCCTAACCTAATCCTAAGGGATACATGCATAGATTCATAATTTTTTGTTTTAATGGAGAAGTGTACAACTGGCTACTTGTAAGCACTCCCCTCCTCTCTGCTCACTCTTCCAAACATGGTATTAGAACGCACTGTCTCATTCATCCCTCATAAGTGAGAGATCCTGTTTATGTGTTCAATTCTCCTCAGGTGAGGGGATATCCATCTTGTATGTGACTTATCTTACAAGCGAAGTGGTTGGCCATTTTTAACCTTTCAACACTTTTTGTTTGCCTTCTTATTTTTTCGTTAACTTCTTTTACATGGAATGTTTCACTAATCACACTGAAAGAAACTGGACCTAAAAACATTATGTGAGGGGATATCCATCTTGTATGTGACTTATCTTAAAAGGGAAGTGGTTGGCCATTTTTGACCTTTCTACAGTTCCTAGTGTGGGTAGCTCATCTGTTACACGGAATGTTTCACTAATCACACCGAAACAAATTGGACCTAGAAACAGCCATCTTGACACTGCAAAAAAATTATTTTTAAATTCCAACCAGAGGGTGATCCTTCCAAACGAAGATGTTACCACTGAGGTAACAAGCCTTTAGAATTGCATAAATTTTAACCAGAAAAGTAATATATTCAACTCAAAAGCATAGTACGAACTATGATCATTACAACATAGATGGGAGAGTGATTCCCTTCTCCAGCCTCCACCAAAAACCCAAAAACCAACACACCAGAGTCAGAGAGACAACACTCAAATCTGTAACTCTCAAAACCTTGCTCATGAGGGTGCTACAGTTCAACGAAAACACACAAAAGCCTCCTCTTGAAAGCTAGATAAGGAGCATGATGCCTTGCCCCGAAAACGTGCTTAGTAGGAATGTTTTCCTTCCAGCATGACGTACCAGAAACTAAGGAGCAAAGATTCCCACTAGCTTTCCTCCAGTGTGAAGTACACGGGCCAGAAACTGATTGGGAGGGAGCAAACTGTGAATGCTTGGAGGGAGAAAGACGGATTCCTTGAACTGCGCCGGATGTGGTAGAAAAGAGGTACCACCAACTGTACAAGCACAAAGCTAATGGCGTCGCTGCTGCAGGCGATTTGGTTTCAGTGTGCCCTCCATTGTTGGCAGCCCAGGGGGTCGATTGGCAGGAAAAGGGGAGAAGGTCCGCTTGTCAAAAAACTCACCGATGAGCAGGACTGGGAAGAAGAGAGACACAGGAGAAAGAGAACGGGGGGGGGGGAGGTTCAGGACGACAGGGCTAAGCAGGAAGCTCGGCACTGCCCCAGCTCAAAAAGTTAAGGTGCAGCAAGGAGTGTCGAGGAGCTAGGGTACGGTGAGGAACTCGGGTCTAAAATTGCATATTCACTCTTTATTTTACAAAATTCCATGTCCTGAAGAATTGGTATAAGTTGAACAGTAATTTAGAAAGTTTGAACAGGGTGCACATGAATTTTATGTGACATGTCTGTGTTTCTGGGTGCTTGCATATTGAGTACATAGCTGGCTTTTCAACCTTTTCAGATAAGACAAAACTTGATGCAAGAATTTGAAGGTTATCAAAGATCCAGGGGATGTCCAATAAAGAGCAGGACTGAAAACTAAAGCTAGCTTGAGTTGGAGTGCAGACACACTACATTGCTCGCCAGCCATTTTCTGCACGCATTACACTGATTTTGGCCTCATCCAAACAATTGGCCTATTCCTATACCTCTTCAAATCTTTTTATACCTCTTCAAATCTTTTGCAAAGTGCAATTAATATGCTCCATTCATAGAACAAAAAGGGGGGAGAAATTCCAACATAAATCAGCACACAAATGCAGCAATTATTTCTCTCTTTTCCCCCCCAAAAAAAGGGGTCTCCAGAAAGTGGCAGAGGAGTAATGTAGTAATGGTCTACCTGTGGAAGGAATTGCTTCCGGATGCCATACATAGTGTCGATGTCTAAAAGACCCCCTGATCCTGGGGGAATAGCCTGCCTGTACCGACATCCGCCCCATGTTGAATGCCTCTAGAAAGCTCATACGATAGCCATCAATTTGAAAAAACATGTTTAGGACTTCTTTTGATTTTCAGGAGAAGTATCTTCCTTTTGGGGGATACTTCTTGATTTGAGGGTTGATGGAAGAGAATCACAAAAAAAGGCTAGATTTAACTTATTTGTGACTCTTTTCAGGCTAGACCATCAGTTGATGCCCTTGACTTTATTATATTATCAGAAAATCAATCGAATTTACAGAGTACTGTACCTGTTCAATAAGTGGCAAATATCCTCCAACGTTTGAAGAGAATTTCCCAGTAAAGGTAATCCCTCCTTCACCTCCAACACCAACAGGAATGTCATCTCGTCCCATCATATGAAGTAAATCATAAATGAGATTTATGGACTGTCCAGCATCGGACCAAGCATTTGCACTTATGGTAATTGCCTGTGATGCAAAATGACACAGTGGTCATAGAGTGAGAAATTTCAATAGCATTTAAATACATTTAAATACATACTACTCCAGCCTTACACCAAATTATTAACAAATTGTGCTAACAAGATTCCTTTGTAAGGTCAAGATAGAAAAGGTTGCTTAGATTGTCCTAAGATTGAGGCCAACTACACCAAGAGGGATGAGAATAGATTGGAAAAGCGGACTGTACATTTTCCATGCAAAAGTTGAAACAAATTCTGCCCTTGTGATCAATATGTGAAAGTCTATGTGTAACAAAGACATCCCCTGTGATCAATTTGTTAAAGGAGAAAATTTCACACATTTTTACCCCATGGGAAGAGCGTACCTGCCCACTTTGTGCTGAAGGCAAGACTGGAGTTGAGACAGAGCAGCATGCCCTATTTACATTACCCAGAGGTCAGAGATAGGTTCGTCAGTCACAGTTCTGGCAACCACCGTTCGATTGCAAGACTCATCAGTCAATGAGACCAGCTCACATTTTTGCATACTTACATTTGCAGAGATCACGAACTCCAAGGATCACCTATTACAGACAACAAGTACACTCGTAGGGCTACTTGGCTCTTTTGGCCTACGTTAAAAATATCAATCAATTGATTGATGAGTCCGACTACATTATTGTATACTGTCTTTTAGACCTTTGCACTAGCCAATTAGAAAGGCCTTTTTCCCTGATTAGGTTTGGAGTAACACTATTTTTTGTATTGCTTGGCCTTCTCTCCCATTGCATGAATTGGAATGTTTCTAACTATATGCATGTCCCTTACCTTATGGGAGTCCAATTGCTACCTCCATGCCATCTCTTCAAAGATTGATAAATCGGATTTCATGGAACTTCATTCAAACCAAGCAGGTCCTTATGTACTTGTAAGACATAACAAAAGCACAAATATGCCATTTTCGATGTCCTAGACCCTATTTTTTATCTTGAGCCTTCAAGAACAAATTTGTCAAGTGTGGTCTCTCTCTTTTGAGGCACATAGACCATGCGAATTGGTTGATCCATAAGCCACCGACGAGTCTAGAGGATGGCGATTGGCCATTGATCACTGGCCAACCAAACACCCCACCCCTTTCTTGGTACCTGCTCCACTCTTTTCCCCACTTCGGTTCTTCCTCATCATGTGTGAGATTGGGAATTCCGTCATCATGGAGGAGCCATTGATGACTTTTGTGATAATGGATGCCAGAGCATCCAGAGGTCATTGTATTCATATCTTTGGATGGTTTCTTTTCGGTGCAGCGGTCATTTGGTCCCAAATTCAAACCTCTGATTGGATTCCTGTTGGTCTTCCTCTTTGCTGCACCAGCACTTTGTTGGTATTTGGTTGGCATTTGTGCTACTCTCTCCTAGTTTAGGAACCAGAAACCCCTGCTCTGACACGTCCAGCCACCAATATTGCAGTCTTGGGTGAAGCACAACGGGGTTCTTAGGCATGTCCTTTTATTGGGTGGTGCTAATTTCAGGTTTCGATGCTGCTCCTTCGAGGGGACTCAGTTTGCACTGGGAACTTCCTCAAGCCTTCTCCAGTTGTCAAGATCCTGCAGACTCTAGCATGTTGCAGCACAATTGAGCAATCGTTGTGTTTATGTACTTAAAGTTAGAAGTAGGCTTTACTAGCCTCCCTGACGGGTAAACTTGGAGGGGTTAGGAAAGTTGTAAAGCAGCTTTGAGTTACAAGAACCAATTTGATACGCTTGCATTGCAATCTAATTGAAGTGGAAAAGAAAATCCGCCTTCCTTTCCAGCTGACAATGTGGACAAATCTTGGTGTGAATCTTACATGGTATTATCTTGTATAAAGCCACAAATTTAACTTCGTCATTACACCACCAACATTTCCGATGGAAACCTTCCATTTAAATAGCACTAAGCATTGTCTCTGAAATATTGGCAGCTTTGGCATTTCCACACTAAGAACTGAATTGCTCTAACTGTTAGTATTCCCTCATTGTACCCTTCCTTATACAATGCACATTTTGTTACTTAAATGTTTCTCATATGCAACTTTTCAGACTTTTAGTAAAGAGTCTCTTTTCATTGACAGGTAAGGGAAGCACATGACATGCATGGAGGGGATGATGCAAAACCTTGCTTCTTGACATTGATTTAAAAAACTATGTATGTGAACATTTTGCAAGCACTGCCATTTAGATATTGACTAATTTGCTTTAGTGATTCCTCAGATGCAACATTTGTATCCACCAATCTTTATCAATTAAAGTAGCATACTAGAGTTGTTTTAGGGGCTTCTACAAATCTCAACTCAAATCACGCTTGCTTAGTAGGAAAGAAGGCGTTGGAAGTTATGTAGGAATTATTATGTCTTTGTGGCTCAACTAGATCCTAGAGGACATGCATGTTATCCAAAGTGATGAAGCTGTGGAGATCTCAAACTTTAGTTCGCCATAATTTCTTACCTATCGAGTATAGTTTCTTAAAAAGTCATACAAAATTCAATTTGTTACATAGTGTAAGATAAGTAAAGAATTGTGTATGCTTTATGCTTGGTCATGGAGGGGGACACAATATATTTGTTGTTGAGATGCAAGAATGATGAACATTATCTATGCTCTTTTTTTGGCTTGTCCTAAAACATACCTAGGCGACCATGATTAATGCCATCATTTGAGGTGATAGTTCTATGTACCATATGGGTATTTAAGCACTCCAAAAGAAAAGAAGATTGTATTATGAGGAAACGTTACCTAAAGTGTCGTTCATTAGATCAAGAAGTAGGGTGAGACATTGTTGTGTCAAGTTATGTTAAGAGAGAAAAATACTTGAAGGGGACCCAAGGTTTGTGCGACATAAATTATGTAGTTCAATGTATGAGCATCTCAAAAGGCATGCCTCTAAAGATAATATTATTAAAATAAGAGCGCCTATAGCAAGCGATTGTATATCACATAAACTTGATTTTGATATAGATAGGATTCATAAAACAATTTCCCTTTACAAGAGCCAAACCGTAATGAGACCTGAAAGAAATCGTATGATGGGTTCTTTAACAAAAAAAATATGGAAAAGTATCATGTCATGTAGATATCTTCACTAGAATGAGCTATAAGTGAGATTAGTTTGTACTAGATATCTTTTCCAAAAACGGATATTAAAGTAAGAGGATTGTGCAATAAGGTAAGTTTGAAGAAACTTGTAATAAGAGAAAACGAAAGAATAAAATTTCGTTGATACTTTTAAAAATGAAGCTCCTCCATCAAAATCACAAAGGTTGGCTACACATATATTAAAAAGGCTTACTTCCTTACATACTCAATGTCTCTTTTAAACATATATATAAATATCATTATTAAAGAAGGCATGTATGTTATGTAGAATGATCACTTGCAAAAAGATGGAAGTATATCGTTGGTGGGAGTGTCTACCAAACCCTTTATAAATTTGAATAAACAAGACAAAGGGAAGAATGATGCAAATTTTTTTTTTGGCAATTTCAATGAAGTTTGATCATTATTCCTTTGAAATATCGACAAAGTGTGGCATGCCTTACCTATGTTTAGATCTACTAACTACAATTACACTTGACCAATGCAAATCACTAGTAGATTCAGGGTCAAGACTCTTAAGAAGGTCTTCGTTTTAAGACAAAAAACGTCTTGAGTTAAGCCAAGATTTGTCAATTAATTTCCTTCAACCATATGAGTATCTTGCACTCAAACAAGAGCACATATACTTACATGCTAACATTAACATGGGCTTGTGGTTTGTGCACATATGTCTAGATTTAAAAATGTTAGCAAATTTAGAGAGAATGGATTATAAAAAAGAGTATATGTATAAGAATTATGAAAGAGAGAGAGAGAGAGAGAGAGAGAGAGACAGAGATCCCCCTTCAGTATGTGAGATTGTGCAAGTTGCATGGAGGAGACTAAGGGTTGAGATGAAAGATTTAGGAGTGCACAAGGAAATGACTCGCATGAGCAAGAGGCCTTAAAACAAGCTACATTTGTGATTTTGCATGTTTTTCTTTAGAAAGTAATAATTCTTTGAAGAGAAATGTTGGGACGTAATGCTTTGAGTCAAGAAACATATTTAAATTTACAACGTATGCTGAGCTACAAGGATACCTTCACTAAAGTTAAATTAAGAGATGATAGAGCAAATCACACTCCACATAATTGAGGGAGTAGCATGGTCAAATACATGAATTTACCCCCGGGGAGTGGTCATTCTGTAAATTTCCATATAGCACACGCAATCAAGGGGTATTAAAAAAAAACCCTACCTATGGATTTTTATAACCTATATATACCTCTTTTGTAAATTTTGAGATGATAAAAGTATCCCTTATGTATGGAAAATTTCACTTTTTGAATTAAAAAACCCCTTATCTATGTATATTTTCTATAACTCCATAAAATTATAAAACCCCTTTTGTTAATTGCACGTGCTATCTTACATATTGCTTAGTGCCCCCGGGGAATTTATCAAAGCCATCCTAATTTTCTCTCAATGACGTGTAACATGAAGGCACTCTAACTTAGACATAGAATGACAATCACCTTTAAACAAGGCATAGTAGCTCATAGCTTGATAGCTAATGGTGGCCTTTGTAGACATATTGCCATTAGTGGATGGGATGTAATTAAAAGGGATACTACAACCCTCAAGTATATGGAACATGTATGCTTAAACATTGTCATCTACAATGCAAGATATAGTTCTAACACCTTGGAAGGGACTTGATCTACATTATCATGTGGAGAGGAGACTTATCATCTAGAAAGAAAGATATATTTCTCACACCTTGGAAGGGAGATGATTCACATTATCATGTGGAGAGGAGATAAAGAGATCACATTTAATTTGATCACTCACTACAAGTTGATTCTTAGACTGTCGATTTATTTAACTAGAAGAAAGAATGTTGGCCCTCATTTAGGGTAGAAAGGCAGGAAATAACCCAAAACCTTGAGTCAAGGCAACATGACCTTGCATCACCAATTCAATGTGTATTCAAGATGTACAATCCATTGAGTTTTGTCTAACGTTTGAATGGCAATACACTACATTTTTGGTACCTTATTGAAAGCATGTTCAATTCAGGCCTCCTTTATAGGTCCCTAGGCATCTTGCAACCTCATGCCCTTCGATAATACTAGACATAGGTGGTTTCGAAACTAATACATGCACAATGGAATGGAAGAGAAGACACTTACAGAAGGGTCCTTTACTTCTCAAAATCATCAAATTCAAAATTTACAGAAGGAAAATGAATGTAGTCCACCCCTATGTAAGTAGTGGTTTAAATATTTAAACACATGTTGTATGCAAGTTTTTCAAGTAATGCATTTCCTAGGGCTTTTTTTGTGTGATCAAGATGTACCATCTAAGGGAGAACATCTTTACTCTAATTCATATTGACATGCTGTATTCTTTCTCTATCTCATAAACATAATACATTTGTACGTCTTATAGCCATCCTTTACTATGCTTTCTCTTGCATTTTAGTGTGATGGATTGAAGCAATTGGGGTTCGTAGGATTGTATTTGCTTTGACAATAAATACATATTTAAACCAATAGTTTTTAGTGGAATGAAACACATTTCTGATACATGTTCCTCCTCTCTAATAAAGGGATCACATGGATCTCTTGCCTTTTTTCAAGGCTACATTCTCTATCTCCTATTATTGCAAGGCGGTCACTTTGTTCACCAGGTAAGGTAGTAGGTTCATTAATAGAATGGGCATTTTTAATTTTTGGCCTTACGTGCCATTCATGAATAGGAAGGACTTTTAAAATACTCTTTTAATATAATTATCATATGTCCAAGTATCCCAAAAGTATGGACGGGACATTAAAATCAAAATCATAACATGTATACATATAGAGGAGGGAAAATAATTGTATCAAGAAATAAAGATTTAAAACATAGGGGCATTTTAAATCTAGAGGAGGAAAAATAATTGTACAAAAGAAATAAAAGATTTAAAATAAGGGGGCTTTTTAAATATATATAGATTCGTAAGACTAGAATATATCCAATTGTACAAATTAATTTTTTATAGAATGAGCAAAACAACCAAGGAAAGAAGGGAGTGTGTAAGCCACTTAAGACAAAAGTATGAGTAAAGGGAAAAATAAAATAGAACAATAATTAAGTAAGTAAAGCTACGCTCTGTTGATATGCGCTAAAAATATAGGGGCATTTTAAATATGTGCTTGCTCACATATGTTACATGGGGTTTTATAGAGTGACTATGCCACACTTGTGACTAAGTGTCCATCTGTAAGCCTTCTATGTTCATAATGGGTGTGCACCGATGTGCGTAGGTTCATACATGCACGCACCTGTGGAATATGTATGTGTGCATGTGTTCACATGTGTGTGTGTTTTTTTGCTTTACTTGGGTTTGTTACTGGGCACTCTAGACTCTCTAGAAAGATAGAAAGCACAGACTCTTTGATTCTCTGCAAACACACTACATAGACTATGATGTATAGTTGTCCTACATGGAGATTTGGTCTGGATGTACTTTGTTAGCTTCCCAGTTTTGGGATAGCTTTCTTGTAATATAAAGCATTCAATGTTTTCGCCCGAAAAAAACCGTGAGTGTGTGTCCCTTGTGTGTGTGCACGCACACATGTACGTGTGTGTCTGTGCACGTGTCATGCGTGTGTGTGTGCGTGCACACGTGCGGATGTGGATGTGTGCATGTGTGTACAGATTCGTGTGTGTGTGTGTGTGTGTGTGTGTGTGTGTGTGAGAGAGAGAGAGAGAGAGAGAGAGAGAGAGAGAGAGAGAGAGGGAGCATGCATAAATGTGCATGTGTGCGTGAGTGTCCCTCCATGTGTGCACAAGTAGGTGTGCACATGCAGACATGCATACATGCCCACATGTGTGTATGTGTGCCTTAATATATTGCATATCTTCTTAAGTTTATACCATCCACGTACATGCAAGCAAAAAATGTGTTATTCAAAATCAAGAATTTACCATAGATAAGGGAGGAGATGCCTTTTTTAGATCAAGGAAGTATGATGCACGCAGATAGGTTCTTTTGGTATCCACACATCTTTTTGGCTCCCATATAGAGGGGACCTTTTTTGCATCCAAACTCACACTTGATGAGCAACATTATAGGATATAACACTTGGAAGTGTTGGATGTATCACATCCATTGCGACCTAGAAGATGATATAAAGAAAGAAAGTGTCTCCTCCACATTGTAGTGTAATGAAGAAAATAGACTCGATCCCTTCTTATATCTTTTTACCACCTTATTACACTTTTCCTCAACATAAAATGAGATTCTCCTAATTCTTAAGAATTCATATAAGACTTGCTCATGGAAGGCCACACCAATGTGAGATCCATTTGAAGGCCCATGAAAGATGGCAAAACCACGAAGTCAACTTGGATGGTCAAAAAGATCAAATTCTCAAGTTTGCAATGGTACAATGGTACAATGGGCTTCATGTGCTAAATTTTTAGGGCCTTTTTTGTGTGGATTTGTTTTGGAAAAACAATCCACACAATGAACATAGCTTTATGTGGTGGTAGGGATGGTGCTAGAATACCTTACAAGCTATATCAAATCATGTGATTACGTTGTCTCACTATTAGATGACCTTATATTGTTCGACACATGGGCCATATATGGATTCTTATCCTTGATATCGTTTTGGGAAGTCTAGTCCTAAGCTTTTTGGAGCATAGTTTTCTCCAAAACTTAGAGACATCTTTAGGTTGAAGTAACTCGATATTGAATAGAGCAGTCTTTACATGCACTAGAATTAGTAAGAGAGCAACTAACAATTTACATTATTTGTGTATAAGCAACTAACATAATTTGCTTGGATGTCAAAAAATAAGCTTCACCTAACTCCATAAGCATCTTGTAGTGGAGCGGGGTCATAGAAAGAAACTATTTAAAAAATAGCTGACTTTATTTATAAAAGCTTTTAAAAAGAAAACAAGATGAATGATATGTATAATTGAATAGGCCTTCTCTCGAGAGGAGGAAGAAAGAGAGAGAAAGGAAGAGAGGGTCTCCGAGGGAGGGGGGTGGGGAGAGAGAGAGAGAGAGAGAGAGAGAGAGAGAGAGAGAGAGAGGGGGGGCGGGGGGCTGAAAATGTGGAGGATTTCTAGATGAAAAAGAGAGAGAGAGAGAGGGGGGCGGGGGCTGAAAATGTGGGATGAAAGCAGGGGGCGGAGGGAGAGAGAGAGAGAGAGAGGGGGGCTGAAAATATGGAGGATTTTTAGATGAAAAAATAGCAAGTGGATCCTAAAATTAATCTAATTTTTTTGAAAATCGAAATGGCCATTTTTGCTTTGTAGCGCCCTCACCTCCACTAAGGCCTACTACGGCAGGCCAATTATAGGTAGAAAATCAAGTCTTCCTTGTACGAACGTAGTGCTAACGAAACACGGGAGTTAGCCTAAGGTAGTGGTAACAAATACGAGCTGAGGTGACATATTTTACACGAGCTTTTTTGCTGTGTCGAAGCCATTGGGAAAGCTAAAAGATTATAGAATCCAAGGCTCGACTACATTGGTGACGTTTGGTCCTGTGTATGTGTGTTTTCGAGGTGAACCAACAAATTACTGAGACGACGTCGCTAACCGACGATTGCAGTACTTACAACACTGTAATTTTATGTTCATCCCCGCACACACGATGTAAGGTTCCACAGAGCTGTAGGGAAGACAAAAGAAGAACTCGTTCGAGAATATGCATGTAACAGCATCGCTAGTTTGTTGGGAGTTTAGACGGCATGCATGCAGCGTTTATGTCGCGTAGTCAGTACTCACCTACCATTCATGGGGAGAGTTTAATTTGCACAGCACAAGTACTTATGTACCATTCCTTCAGAACGTCTTTGGAGAATACAACAGGGGCAGTGCAATGCACGGATGAAACGACTACAGATCTGACCTTCAGGTTTATATGCGCTGGGTCTTGCTTGAGGAGGTACAGGATAGCCAAGAGGTCGTCCTCGTCCACGTCGGTGTCCACGAGGATCTGGGTCGGAGAGGCATGGAGCGAGCAGAAATTCCAGGCGAGAAGCAACCAGGAAAGGCCGAGGCAAGTCCTGAGAGAGGCGGGCTGGAGCATGATGAAAGGAGCGAGGGTGTGCCTGTGAGCAAGGCATGCGATTGTAGGAGAGAATGAGGGACTAAGGACAGTTGGGTGAGAGAAAACGAGGCAGTTATTATCTATAGAGAGGTGGGCGATACTAGCTAGAATCGAATGCCAAGCAGAAGGGAACTCATCAGAGGGCAGTGGCAGTCAGTGGCTGGGGAGGGGTGAGAGTAGCAAATGGCGCGAGGAGGAGGGTTGGAGGCGGCAGATGCAGTGAAGGAGGAGGAGGAAGAGAAGGAGAAGGAGGAGGAGGAGGAGGAGGAGGAGGGGAGGAAGAAGACGTTAAGAAGAAAGCAAAGCGTGATGCTCCAGAACTCCCGAGAGATGTGCAGTAAGCGGAAGAAGACAAGGCTCTTGAAAAGAGTTGCCAACTCCTTTTCGACCTGTCGCTTGGCAGGCCTACGTGAGCTCGTATGAAAAGGCTGCTGCGAGGAGCATGCATACCCTTAAGAAAATAGTCCCTCCGCCTTTTGTCAATTAGCTACGTGCCTCCTCCCCCCAGTAGGACCAGAGGGGAAGTCGATGCCGAAAGGCAAATTGTTAGCGCCACACAATTGACACCCCTAGGCCATGAGATCATGCTTTCTCACCGTCCCTCTCATCACATCACTCTCAACACGAATCTCCATCCAACCTTTTCCTTCTCTTCGCCATGGCATATGCTTCCCAGTCAACAACACATCTCACACCCCCATGCCTGTAGAATTCTTCGTGTGTGTGTGTGTGTGAGGGAGAGAGAGAGATAGTGTCCCACATTCACGTGTTCAAACACACCTTGTCTATGTAGAATCACTGTACACATGTTTCATTAGCAATAGGATCTCATCCCCTCCTTAGACTATAAAAGCAAGCAAGAGAAGTATAACACGAGAGTATAAGTGTATGCACATGAGAATGAGAGAGAGAGAGAGAGAGAGAGAGATCCCTTTTAACTATTGACTTGCTTAAAAGCATTAGTTCACATTTGGTAGAATCCATTTACGCATATTTTATCACTACTAGAATCTCATCTCCATACAAAGCATAGGAGTAGGTCCACGAGAAATACCACACAAAAGCGTATGCTGTGTCTGTGTGTGTATGTGAGAGAGAGAGAGAGAGAGAGAGAGAGAGAGAGAGAGAGAGACTCTCCAAGGCCATTTTTTCACAATCACTATAATGTAATAGTCTCCCCCACGCCTCCTCATTATACTTGCTCTCTCTGAGATCTCATCAAATTCAATCCCACCTCCTTCCCATTATTTTTTCACATGGCCCGACATTCTCATTATATCCCATACATCATCACCAATTTTTATGAGAAACATCTCGATAGGAACTTGGCAACAATCATGCTACACTAATGGATATCTCAGTGCATTCCTTTCAATCATTTCACTTCCTTGCTTTCTTCCATACTAGCTACATGCAAATCTAGGAGTTTAATTGCTAGCCATCTCTCTTAAATAGGTCTTGGTAATATCTATCTATTTATATCTATATATAGATATCTACATCTATATCTATCTCTATATATCTATTATATATATTACACACATGCACACATGCACGTGTACACACACACACACACACAAGCACGCATGCACGCACATGATGCTTTAAACATAGAACTCATCTAGCTTCCTTTACCTAAAATATGTTATAGTTGTAGAGTCAAATGAGTAGAGGTATGCATTATAAGATATCCTCTTTTGTAATATGATTTCAATTGCCATTGTTTGTACTCACATGCATGATTTACTTTTAAAAGTGAAATGAGACTTATTCCTTTTTTATTCACAACTTTTTGTACAATAGATCCTATGAAATTTTAATTAAAGTTCTCCTCAAGATTTTGTAGTATTCTTGTAGTACAAGTATGTCCATGGAGGATGCTTTCTTGCCTATATTACCGAACATATCCTTTGCACTAATGCAAAGGATAATCTTTCTCATGATGTTAAGCTAGCAATATGGAAACAAAGATTGTAAATGATTCACTTACCTTATATGGAATCCAAGTCTTTCATTGTTCTTGCTTCTATGTACAAGTTACCCTTTCACACTTAGGATGTTATTGGTAAAGTATTTGATCATTGTTTCATGAAGTTTAAAATGTCCTTATACCTTGGATTTAAAAATGCACCACTCAAAATGCATATTAATGATTCATATAGGTGAATGAAATTCAAGTTCTTTATACTATCCCTTTAATGCTTGTAGTCATGCAAATGATGCTTATAAATATTTAAATCCTTTAAGAATCCTTTTGTAGACAAATGTATCATAAGAATTGACTATTGATTTAGACGACAAAATATATGCAAGCAATGCTTAATATGATCTACTAAGTCAAACGTAGTTTCTTTTTGCTAAAAAGTCTCTAGCAAAAAAGGTTCAATTTACAAAGTCAACGTAGTTTCCTTTTGCTAAAAGGTCTCTAGCAAAAAAGAGAGTAGGTTTCAACCTTCTATGGTGAGAACGATAAAGCATATAGAATCGTTGAATCTTCAATGGCAAAGTTCTTGTTATCTCTCCCTATTTATTGTCATTTTCAAAGTCCTTAAAGTGCTTTGCTCTCTCTCTCTCTCTCTCTCTCTCTCTCTCTCTCTCTCTCTCTCTCTTTCTCAAGCTTCAATCTCTCTACTATAGCCCCACCTATTGTGAAATCCATTCCATGACAGCTAGCACAAACTTAATAGTATTTTACATTTAAAGTTTGCAATTATTGTATTTTACATGTCAGCCTAGTACACAATTACTATTATTTTGTGTTGCATGCAATGAAGGAAACGGGAATTAATGCTATTGATTAAGCTTTATACTTTTGTGCAAAGACAAACTGGTCTAAACATGCACATTATAGCTACCTTTAAATAACGAATTGCATTTTTGAAAGATTAAATATCCAATTTATTTGTGCTACCTATGCATCCACATGAAAAGTTGTCTAATGGTTAAATCATGCTAAACTTACAGTTGTTGTACAATTTGCACACGATTAAATATCCAAATAATTTGTGCTACCTATGCATCCACTTGAAAAGGTGTCTAATGATTAAATCATGCTAAAGTCACATTTTTTGTACAATTTGCACACTCGTCTATGGACCTTGTTTGGCCTTTTTAATTTAGAAAATTTAATCATAACGTTTCGAAACATTAATCTTCATACTTGACCACCTCATAACTAAAGTAAACCATAAAACATAGCCTCCCAATTAAAAGATGCCCCAATTAAACTAGATCATAAAAAATTGCCTCCTTCATATCTCCAACACATTTGTATTTGCCAACTTAATTCAACACATTGTCATATATCCAGCACATTTGAACATGCCAACTTAGTTCAATTTACGGGACAAGCAGTGCATGTGGAGCATTAGGATAGATTAAGCTTTCTTTAAGTGTCCTCTTTGTATATATGTAAGCCTATTTATAGATTGATGAAGTCATAATTACACATAAAACAATATATATATACTTTTTAGCAAAACTAGGGGGAACCTCGCATGAATATTCAATCTAGCACAAGTAGAATTTCAAAAGCATGTAATCATGCTTTTTTTTTGTTATATCGCACATGGATATCCAAATCTATTTACGAACTTGTCCACAGAGTGATATGAGATTACTTGCTAATGGTCAACCTATCACCCCTCAAAAAAACAATACTGATGAATGATATTCTTAATCTATTATATATATTTCTACATTTCACAATTCCTCTTTGCATTTATTTCTCATTGTCTCTGTTTTAAAATGGTTAAGGAAAAACTCTTTTGAGTATTAAAAATTGATTAAGTGTGTAGTTAGTCATATATGTGGGTGTGTCTGGCCTCAAGTGATCCAAATGGTAATGTACTAGACAAAGCACTATCAGTGTCAACTACGATAGAGGCTCAAGTGTTCCAAATGCTACTACGCAAATGGTCATGTCCTAGACAAAGCACTATTAGTGACTACTACTATATAGATTTACGATCGTTACAATATAAGTTGACACAAATGACCATGATTTTTAGGAATATCATACCCCTACATCCCAAAAACCCTTCCCATTTTAGCTTCCATAAAGAAAGAAATTTAGAAAACCATTTAGAAGGGACCAAAACAATGTAACATCTAATTCAAGAATTGTAACCTCCAAGAGAGAACTCTAGGGGAATATTTGAAAGATTCCCTCTTTTTCATGTGAATTTTACGTTTATTTGAAAAAGATGGCCTTTTTGCACGACGGTTTTTGACAAAATACATAAAAACCATGCTTTTATGAAATTTTGCTGACAAAGTTTTTTTAGAAAACGGGCAGAAACACCTACACTTGGAATACCAAAATTGCAAAAAATACATTAATTTTTTTAAACCAATACAATAAGGGCCTATGCATCCAATGCACATAAAAGGACCATGGCATAACACATTTCAAAATCCTAAAAAGGTACAAATCACATTGTTGCACAAACATACATGCCACTGATCCTACAAAGAATAGTACTCATCCTCTGATCCTACACCTTCAAATGCACTAGAGCCTAAGCTTTGTGCAGTAGAAGTTGAAGATCCTCCCTCCTCTAGGCTGTCCACTAGAACATTCTCTGAGTCAACTTGGGCAAGTTTAGTTGCCACCCTCTTTTTTGCATGGTGTGTCTTGGCTTCCATTTGTTCACTACATCCGATTAATGTCTTTGGAATTTTTTGGGATATTATGTATTGTGTCTCCTTTGACAAATGCCTGGCTTGTGTTAATTGAATTTCATATACCAAAATATCTACCTCATCCAATTGTAGAGTATCATTAATTCTTGGACAATTCTTTGCTGCCCTCTTCCCTTTTTGGCCACGCTTCCTTGTTACCACAATCTCTAGGTTATATCGACCCGTAAAAGCATCCATGGACTTGGTGAAAAACCAATGCACCTCTATTGACTTGGTGTTTGAACCTTCCTTTTCAACTTTCATAACTTTAGCAATCCAAAAAGGAAATCCACTAGGATTATTTGTTGCTAACACAGCAACCATCATACCCACTGCCAAGTCCTCGATGCTACCACTCCACATTTCTTAAACCCTTTCCTTGGATTTTTTGGACTTTCTTGCTCTAAGGTACATTTCTCTCTCCTCCCCAAGATAGTTCTTCTTTAAAGGTGCATGTAATTGTGCACTTGAAGAAGTAAATTCATACGCGCATTTACAAAATCTTGTTCAATGCATTGTGGCCAACTAAAATCTGACACATCTTGGGGGTCATTTAGTAGGTGATTGATAAGTATTTGGGATGCAAAGAATGGATTCCACCATGTCCACACCACATCTTCAAAATATGTTGCAGCATGCTGAATTGTTTCTCTAATCTCATTGACTGAGCTTATAGGGTTTACATCTCTCTCCTCCATGGCTTGTTACAACTCCCTCATTGATTGTAAAGGTTGTAAGGGTGCCACATACAACTCACGCTCTGGAACACACTTCAAGAACTTCAATCCTTTGATTGGAACCCAAGTCGGTGATGTGGAATAGAACTTCCCCCACAACAACATCGTGCCTTCTTGATCTTTCTTTATTCGAAATTGGTGTTGAAAGCTTAACTCATTAAGCTTCTCAATAAATCGATCAATTCGCTCATCGTCCACCAAACACAAAGTGTTTGAAATCTATTGTTTTTCCATGTTTGCAATTATCAGTTTTGGCACATATGCATCCTGTAAAATGTAGATCATTGCATTCCCATCCCATGCTTCTTTCCTTCTCAGCCGGCTAAACATTTGATCAATATGGTCATGTGTCTGACCCACCATTAGGAATCCTAATTTCACTTTTAGAAATATGCCTTTCTCCACAAGCATGCAAAGATATGCTAACACAACTTGATTCTTGTTCTCTCTCGATGTGTTATCAAGTTGGACATACAACACTTTTGGAAGAGGTTAAGTAAGATTCCTCAATGCATCATTAAGAACGGAAACTGTGAGATTAGGATCATTTCTTACATTTGGTGTCATTAGATAAACCTTGGGGATTAATTCACCATGGAAGATCATGCATCCAACCACATGATATGTGATGAATTTCTCCTCTTTCAAATCCTTGGGCACTCGTTTGAATTGTGGAAGATTGGTCTTCTTTTAATCCATCCCATCAATGATGATGGTTATGTACTTATTAGGCTATTGGTAGCTCTTCTTGTTGCGATGCTTTGCTAACTACTTCCTTTCTAGAGCTTGCATTTCTCGATGCATTTACAACTCTGCAATTGCTTCTTTTACAAATATAGAAAATGATTAGATGTTGCAAGCAAACAATTTTTGTCAAAACGGAGCAAAATTTCACGACATCATTACACACACCTCTCTCTTGTCCTTGACTTCTATTATGCAAGGCCTTTAAGTCTTCACATGTGGCACACGCACCAAAGTGACAAAGCTTTGGTATCTTCATGTTGTTGAATTCATTCTTACAAATCCTACAAAAATGCTGGTATGTCATCGTCACTTGCAGTAACCATGGCATCCTTGTACATGGAAATGAGCATACCATATTGCCATGTGGTCCAGGCACTCTCATTTGTCCTGCTATACAAATGCGGGGGTGTTTATAGAGGTGGGCCTATAATCTTTTTAGCCTTTCGTTGCCAAGACATTGTGCAAGTCTATATGCTTTGAGACAAACAATCCTTGAACTGAATGAATACTCAAACACAATTTTGTTCATATTGTTTTCCCTAGGTCTTACAGACCATGCTAAATAAAAATTTTGATCATCTTTATTCATTTCAACATAATTTTGCTGTCATAATACCCTTAATTTTGCAACCCCAAAAGTGACCAGGCACATTCTGCTACAACAAAGAGTATTGCAGGTCTCTTTTAGATGTGCGGTGTCTACTCGGTGTCTAGCATTATATGAGCTCTTCCTCTTGTCTGGCTAGACTTTTTGAGGTCCACATTCATTGGTCTTCCCTTTAGTCTCTCCTCAATAGACGAGATTGAATTCCGCTTCCCCTTTTGTGATAGCCGAGGCAACCATTGAGATCCATCTAGACTAGCTGTCCCTTGTAAGGAATAATTTCTAGCTCCAAAAATGAAACAAAGAGAGCCATTGAATGAACTTAGACATGGACCACATACCTGATAACAGTTGACCTCTTGTGCTTGCTTCGACATCTATTATTTCATTCTCTTCAATGGGAATATCAGGTCCATGGATTTGAGTACCTAGGCTTCTATGTCCACCATCATGCTTAGGTGAAGGAGTAGGAGACACATCCAAGGTGGCAAAAGAGGTTCCACCACTAGTACAAGATACATCCAATGTAGCAAAGGAAGCGCACTTGGAACTATGAGAAGAAGAAATTGAGATAGACATAGTGTCAAACGAACCTCCCATGCACAAATTTGGAAAGCTTCAAAGGGGACGCCCCAAAGTGCCATGCAACAAGGAAAGGTGGAAATTATATGCCTGACCATGAAAGTCAAGGTTAGGTTTAGGGTTTTGAGCATAGAGAAATTTCTAAAAATATAAAATTTTCTCTATAAACATGAGATTCCCACATTTGTTTCTCATTATTTCCAAATACGCCCAAGAGTTCAAAGAATCACTGGGTATGTGCAATTTTCTTATGGTCAAGTGTTCTTTATTTTTAATTCGGTCGTGAAATCAAATTTTACGGCGTGCTTCACTATAATGTACCATATTTTGAAAATGGGGGTGGTGTGCTTGAATATGATTTAAAGTACCTTCTGTTTGATTTTTTGAAAACACATTGCTTTGATTGCTAGTCTATCCTATTTACTAAAAATAGCAAGAAACATTTCTAAAAATAAATTACTCTATATTATACCCTAATCCCTTCTTGTTAGTTCGTCTAACTCTCTCCCTCTACGAGTCTACCCCTCTCAGCTCTCCGGCTTTGCCAGGTAAGCTCTCCGTCTCCTCATGCATTTGTTTATTTTTTTGGGGACTGAAGGGAGCTTCTTCTTCCCCGCCATCTTCTTCTTCCCCTAGCTCCCTCGTTGATTTGCCCTTCGATTATCCTCCCCAACCTCTTTTTTTCCATGCTCCCCACGCCTTGAGCCTCACCTTGAGTGCATGCACGCATCCCATCGATTAGCCTCACCTTGAGCACATGCCTACAGCTTGGTCGATGATATCATCGACGGGCGTTAGCCGAGGGAGAGGAGAGAGAGAGTTAGGGAGAGAAGGAGAGAGAGTTAGGGAGAGAGGGAGAGAACGAGAGAGAGAGTTAGGGAGAGGGGAGAGAGAGAGATAGAGAGAAATAGGGAGAGAGAGAGAGAGAGAGAGAGAGAGAGAGAGAGAGAGAGAGAGAAATAGGGAGAAAGAGAAAGAGAGGGAGAGAGAGAGAGAGAGAGAGAGAGAGAGAGAGAGAGAGAGAGAGAGAGAGAGAGAGAGGGGGGGGGGGAGAGAGAGAGGGTTTGAGGGAGCGAGAGAGATAAAGAGAGAGATGGAGAGGGAGGGAGAGAGAGAGAGAGAGGGAGGGAGAGAGAGAGAGAGAGACACCGAATTAGGGAGAGGGAGAGAGGGATAGTTGGAGGGAGAATCAATATGTAAGGTATGAGCTTTTGGGTCACATGGATTTCCTAAAGGATGCTATTGTCAGTCCCATGCCTTCTTTACTCATTTACAACAAAAGTATACCTGTGAGAATATTATTAGGTGCCAGATATATAAGAAGTATTGATCACTAATCCATATTCTCTTCTAGTTGTGTGTATGGAATTTTATCAATACTTATTGGGTCCATCGAAAGTCATATATTTTGACATTATTGTAGCCATATAATCTTTCTTCATATGTTCCATCACCAGGTATCAGATGCTTTTACAATTGAGTTGGATAGAGATATTCTAAAGGATCAAGTGGAAGTAGTATTGCATTTGGAAGTAGCATACACATCTTGTTGCATGAAAGCACCACCAAGCACTAGAGGGGGAGGTCCAAAACAAAATCAGTGCTTGAAGATTTATTGATAGCTAGTTGATCAAAACCACCAGTGTGGGCTTAGGATGAACATTGTTTCTAGCCGATCATTGTTTTGGAAGCTGCATTGAAGTTCATGCCAGGGTCTTGTTTCAGCACCATCCAGTGTAGGTGCACCTCGATGGCACATGAATATGGAGCCAAGAGGCTCTAAGAGGCATAAAGGCTACGGTAGACCTTATGAAGGAAGCAGCTCATCCTCCTAGTCAGCTGGGAAGCATCACTAACTCGATTCATTGAGTGGAATCCATGGCATCCAATCTAGGGGGCTTACCTAAATCTAATTGTCCATGTTGACGCATACAAGTTGTAGTAGCACTTGTGAGGGAATGATACTTTGCACACACCTTAGCATAGTTAGGATTGATGCATGTGCAAAGTATCATTCCCATAAGGATATGCATGTTCGAATAACACACGTCAGAGCGTGTTTTTTGATGGTTCTATATAACACTTGGTAAAAAATGAGGTTTATGGTGGCTTCGACCTCCAAAGCATATATTACATGCACTATACTTTGCCCATGCTTCAACATAGGTGGCATTGATGCATGTGCAAAGTATCATGCCCATCTGATATCTGCGCATTCGAATAACACACCTAAGAGCGTGTTTTTTGACGGTTGTGCATAATAGTTGGTGAAAAACAAGGTTTATGGCGACTTCATCAATCCAAAGCATATCCGAGGTGCACAATACTTTGTACCTCACAATAGGTGGGATAGATGTGCATATAAAGTATTGTGTCCATGGGGTATATGTGCATTCAAATATAACACTTCAAATCATATTTTTTATGCCTAACACTTGGTGAAAAATAAGGGTTATGGTGACTTTCACCTAAAAGCATATTTTTTGATGGTTGTGTATAGCACTTGGTGAAAATAAGGATTTATGGTGACTTCCACCATGCAAAGCATATTCTATGGGAACAATACTTTGCATGCATATCAACATACATGAGATTGATGCAAGTGCAAGCTAACGTGCCCATCATATATGAGGGTGCTCAAATAACACACCTCAGAGCATGTTTTTTGATGGTTGTGCATAACTGTTGGTGAAATATGGGGTTTATGGCATGTTTCAACCATCCAAATCATATTTGATGGGCATGATATTTCGCACCTGCCTTAGCGTAGGTGGCATTGAGTGCTACAAAAACTTGAGTGGGTGAAAAGTGACAATGAAAAATTGCATGCATTATCTCAAACCAGCCAGCGGCTTGATATCGACAATGCATACGCAGAGATGTACCTAATAGTAGTCAATTATTCTCAAGGTGCATCATGCACAAGACGCATTGCAACATATCGAAGAAGGGGACGTAGTCCCAGCAATCAGTTGCAATTTTGTTGGCCTCGTCATGCGCAAACTGTCCACGATACTTGCAACATTAAAATTCATCGTGGATAGGCTATGTTGTCCAATCTACCAAGAGATTGTTTTGATAGGGTCACATGATACTATGCCCTCCCTTGTGATCATTGCTTTCACCTTGTTTTTCTTGTGAATACTTTAAAGGTGAGAAGTGCATGTGCGGCATGCAATGCTCCTGTGACACGTGAGTTGTATGACATGCTTGGCATTGGTGCAACATACTCTCTTGATCCGAGGCTATGTAGAATTTAAATGATAAGGAGAGGAAGATTTTTGTATACAAATAGATTTATAATATTTATTTATTTTTTGAACATGTATTATCTATTTGCAATAATTGTATTGAAGGTTTGTTACAATGGTGTACTAAATGAATATTCATGTTATTTTTAATTATGGAGCAATTTGTTCACGATGATAATGGAAATGGATCTTATTCTCATAAAGTGTAATATTTTATTTTACTAATCGATCATCCTCATGGTGATCCTCCTTGTTATTATCATGATCATCACCAGCACCCTACTCAGAGTGACCATTGTTTGCGCGACTGCTTCATGGTACTATATCACCATGGGTTACACATTTTACTGGGGATCCAGGACACCCCCGTTGTTGCATGAGGCGACTAGACAACAATTTCTACTTAATTTATTTTGATCCTCATCTTATATGCGTGGAGCTTTCTGTTGGCTTATTCTTTTGCTGAGGCCATTTTGTATCGAACAATATATATGGCAATATATATTAGGCAATATATATTCCCATGTTGTAGCTTATTTTTTTGATGGACTCATTTTGTATGGGTAGTGCCAATAATAATATTTTCGAGATATGGACACGCAATCTCCATGTCAAATTATTATTTTGAAACGGCTAAAGTGCTTCATGTTGAATTGTCATACCTTTCAAGTAAAATTGCTAAAAATGTAATGTTTGTTGAAAATTGTTGAAGTAATTAATGTGGATGCATTGATTGTTGAAAATTATTGAAGTAATTGATGTGGATGCATTATTATTGTCATACTTTGAAGTGGAATTGTAAATAGTGCAACATCTACTAGACTTAAATAGGGTCTACTAGAGGAACTTTAATAAGAGCTCATAGTTTGTAAATAATAATTTTGTAACATCCTTCAGTCAACTTGCAAAACTAGGAATAAGTGCAATCGTTGAACTAATTGTTATTAGCATAATCTGAAGTGAAATAAAAATGTTGTAATGGTCTCGTTCCAAATCCTTATTCCATAATTTTGTGCTCTCATGTTCAAGTTTGTAATGTGTACTACAACTTGAAGACAAAGTTTGCTGAATCTCGTTGAGCAATGCATAAGTCACGGGTCATGCAAGATACCTATATATAGAAAAGTCCCTGAACCTCACCAAAAATGGCTACACCCAAGCAAACAATGAACCTTTTGCTAAGAAATGTCGCTCTGAAAATCCCAAATACTTTGCAAAGTTGCCATATGCAAAGTTAATGATTGGTCATGAAGTGCGTACAATGAAAGATTGCATGCATTATCTCAAACCAGCCAGCGGCTTGATATCAACAATGCATATGCAGAGATGTGCCTAATAGCTGTCAATTATTCTCAAGGTGCATCATGCACAAGAGACGTTGCAACATATCGAAGAAGGGGACGTAGTCCCAGCAATCAATTGCGATTTTGTTGGCCTCGCCATGTGCAAATGGTCTGCGATACCTGCAACATTACAATTCATCGTGGACGGGCTATGTTGTCCAATCTGCCAAGAGATTGTTTTGACAGGGCCACAGGATACTATTCCCTCCCTTGTGATCATTGCTTTCACATTGTTTGTCTTGTGAATACTTTAAAGGTGAGAAGTGCATGTGCGGCATGCAATGCTCCTGTGGCACGTGAGTTGTATGACATGCTTGGCATTAGTGCCACATACTCTCTTGATCTGAGGCTATGTAGAATTTAATGATAAGGAGAGGAAGATTTTTGTATCCAAACAGATTTATAATATATATTTATTTTTTGGACATGTATCATCTATTTGCAATAATTGTATTGAAGGTTTGTTACAATGGTGTATTGAATTGATATTCATGTTATTTTCAATTATGGAGGAATTTGTTCACGATGATATTGGAAATGGATCTTATTCTCATAAAGTGTGATATTTTAATTTACTAATCGATCATCCTCATGGCGATCCTCCTTGCTATTATAATCATGATCATCACCAGCACCTCGCTCGGAGTGACCATTGTTTGTGCGACTGCTTCATGGTACTATATCGCCATGGGTTACATATTTTACTTGGGGCCCAGGACACCCCCGTTGTCGCATGAGGCGACTAGAGGATAGTTTCTACTTAATTTATTTTTATCCTCATCTTATATGCATGGAGCTTTCTATTGGCTTATTCTTTTGCTGAGGCCATTTTGTATCGGACAATATATATGGCAATATGTATCAGGCAATATATATTCCCATGTTGTAGCTTATTTTTTTGATGGACTCATTTTGTATGGGTAGTGCCAATAATAATATTTTTGAGATATGGAAATGCAATCTCCATGTCAAATTATTATTTTGAAAAGGCTGAAGTGCTTCAGTTGAATTGTCATACCTTTGAAGTAAAATTGTTAAAAATGTAATGTCTGTTGAAAATTGTTGAAATAATTAACATGGATGCATTGATTGTTGAAACTTATTGAAGTAATTGATGTGGATGCATTATTATTATCATACTTTGAAGTGGAATTGTAAATAGTGCAACAACTACTCGACTTAAATAGGGTCTACTCGAGGAACTTTAATAAGAGATCACAGTTTGTAAATAATAATTTTGTAACATCCTTGAGTCAAGTTGTAAAACTAGGAATAAGTGCAATTGTTGAAGTAATTATTATTGTCATAATTTGAAGTGAAATAAAAATGTTTTAATGGTCTCGTTCCAAATCCTTATTCCATAATTTTGTGCTCTTATGTTCAAGTTTGTAATGTGTACTACAACTTGAAGACAAAGTTTGCCAAATCTCATTGAGCAATGCATAAGTCACGGGTCATGCAAGATACCTATATATAGAAAAGTCCTTGAACCTCACCAAAAATGACTACACCCAAGCAAAAAGTGATCCTTTTGCTAAGAAATGTCACTCTGAAAATCCAAAATACTTTGCAAAGCTCCTATATGAAAAGTTTGTGATTGGTCATGAAGTGGGGACTTTGCCTTAGTGACTCGAGTACGCGAGGAACCACATACACCAAGCATCAAACCCATGGTTGCCGAATCTCCACAAAGCTTCGGCTGTCCAATGTTAGGTGAATATAATATTTAAATATGTCGAGTATTTACTTTTGGGTTTTTTTGAAGATTTCCAACCCAACATCAATTGATAAGTTTGTATGTGACCTTCTTGGACGTATAGGACGTATAGCCTCTGTGACAACTGAAGACCTCTAAATGAATACCGAAGAGGAAGTTAGATAGGAAGCATGTGTCGAGCGAGATGTCACATTTAGGGCTGCAACTATACGAGATGCAAATCTGGAGCATTGACGAGTGTTACAAGAACTTGAGTGGGTGAAAATTGACAATGAAAGATTGCATGCATTATCTCAAACCAGCCAACAGCTTGATATCGACAATGCATATGCAGAGATGTGCCTAATAGCAGACAATTATTCTCAAGGCGCATCATGCACAAGATGCGTTGCAACATATCAAAGAAGGGGACGTAGTCGTAGCAATCAGTTGCAATTTTGTTGGCCTCGCTGTGCGCAAACTGTCCACGATACCTGCAACCTTACAATTCATCGTGGATGGGCTATGTTGTCCAATCTGCCAAGAGATTGTTTTGACAGGGCCAGAGGATGTTATGCCCTCCCTTGTGATCATTTCTTTTACCTTGTTTGTCTTGTGAATACTTTAAAGGTGAGAAGTGCATGTGCGGCATGCAATGCTCCTGTGGCACTTGAGTTGTATGACATGCTTGGCATCAGTGCAACATACTCTCCTGATTCGAGGCTATGTAGAATTTAATGATAAGGAGAGGAAGATTTTTGTATACAAAAAGATTTATAATATACATTTATTTTTTGGACATGTATCATCTATTTGCAATAATTGTATTAAAGGCTTGTTACAATGGTGTATTGAATTGATATTCATGTTATTTTCAATTACGGAGGAATTTGTTCATGATGATAATGGAAATGGATCTTATTCTCATAAAGTGTGATATTTTATTTTACTAATCGATCATCCTCATGGCGATCCTCCTTGCTATTATAATCATGATCATAGCTAGCACCCTGCTCAAATGACTATTGTTTGCGCGACTGCTTCATGGTACTATATCGCCACGGGTTACACATTTTACTGGGGGCCCAGGTTACCCCCGTTGTTGCACTAGGCGGCTAGAGAATAGTTTCTACTTAATTTATTTTGATCGGCCTCATCTTATATGCATGGAGATTTCTGTTGGCTTATTCTTTTGCTGAGGCCATTTTGTATCGGACAATATATCAGGCAATATATATTCCCATGTTGCAGCTTATTTTTTTAATGGACTCATTTTGTATGGGTAATGCTAATAATAATATTTTCGAGATATGGACATGCAATCTCCATGTCAAATTATTATTTTGAAAAGGTTGAAGTGCTTCATGTTGAATTGTCATACCTTTGAAGTAAAATTGTTAAAAATGTAATGTTTGTTGAAAATTGTTGAAGTAATTAACGTGGATGCATTGATTGTTGTAAATTATTGAAGTAATTGATGTGGATGCATTATTATTGTCATACTTTGAAGTGGAATTGTAAATAGTCCAACATCTACTCGACTTAAATAGGGTCTACTCGAGAAATTTTAATAAGAGATCACAGTTTGTAAATAATAATTTTGGGACATCCTTGAGTCAACTTGTAAAACTATGAATAAGTGCAATTGTTGAAGTAATTATTATTGTCATAATCTGAAGTGAAATAAAAATGTTTTAATGGTCTCGTTCCAAATCCTTATTCCATAATTTTGTGCTCTCATGTTCAAGTTTGTAATGTGTACTACAACTTGAAGACAAAGTTTGCCGAATCTCGTTGAGCAATGCGTAAGTCACGGGTCATGCAAGATACCTATATACAGAAAAGTCCCCGAACCTCACCAAAAATGGCTACACCCAAGCAAACAATGACCCTTTCGCTAAGAATTGTTGCTCTGAGAATCCCAAATACTTTGCAAAGTTGCTATATGCAAAGTTTGTGATTGGTCATGAAGTGGACTTTGCCTCAGTGACTTGAGTACATGAGAAACCACATACACCAAGCGTCAGACCCGTGGTTGCCAAATCTCCACAAAGCTTCGGCTGTCCAATGTTAGGCGAATATAATATTTAAATATGTCGAGTATTTACTTTCGGGTTTTTGGAAGATTTCCAACCCAACATCAATTGATAAGTTTGTATGTGACCTTCTTGGACATATAGCCTCTGTGACAACTAAAGACCTCTAAATGAATACCGAAGAGGAAGTTAGATAGGGAGCATGTGTCAAGCGAGATGTCACATTTAGGGCTGCAACTATACGAGATGCAAATCTAGAGCATCGACGAGTGCTGCAAGAACTTGAGTGGGTGAAAAGTGACAATGAAAGATTGTGTGCATTATTTCAAACCAGCCAGTGGCTTGATATTGACAATGCATATGCGGAGATGTGCCTAATAGCAGTCAATTATTCTCAAGGCGCATCATGCACAAGATGCATTGCAAGACATCGAAGAAGGGGACGTAGTCCTAGCAATCAGTTGTGATTTTGTTGGCCTCGCCATGTGCAAATCGTCCACAATACCTGCAACATTACAATTCATCAATGGATATTTTTTTGATGGACTCATTTTGTATGGGTAGTGCCGATAATAATATTTTCGAGATATGGACATGCAATCTCCATGTCAAATTATTATTGAAAAGGCTGAAGTGCTTCATGTTGAATTGTCATACCTTTGAAGTAAAATTGTTAAAAATGTAATGTTTGTTGAAAATTGTTGAAGTAATTAAAGTGGATGCATTGATTGTTGAAAATTATTGAAGTAATTGATGTGGATGCATTATTATTGTCATACTTTGAAGTGGAATTGTAAATAATGCACCGTGTACTCCACTTAAATATGATCTACTCAAGGAACTTTAATGAGAGATCATAGTTTGCAAATGATTATTTTGTAACATCCTTCAATCAACTTGCAAAACTAGGAATAAGTGCAATTGTTGAAGTAACTATTATTGTCATAATCTAAAGTAAAATAAATGTTAGTTTCACCATACGCACCCTTTGCAAAATCAATTTTACCATACGTCAATTCAAAATTAAAAAGGTGATTTACAATGCCTCAAAACAGTAATGTTGGACAACAAGTCGAGAACAGGTCTTAAAATGGTAGCAACAAGAGTTTGTAGGGCCCTAATCTCTTAGTCCCTTGCATTTTGAAATTCTTCTATGCACATCACCCAAGAAATGCAATCTCCTTCTTAAGCGAGAGCCAATGTATATATGACGATTGAGATTACATCTCCACCGTCCGCCGTTTAGCATCGTAATATTATTCTCCATGTTTGCGACAACTTCAACCACATTTGTAAACTGCATTGCTATGTCAATGTCAATACTAGTAGGTGGTTGCAAGATGGCAGCCATTCTTTGTGCACTATCTCCTCTGCACCATGGCATTGTCCTATTAACATCTCCCACAAAGTGCCCTAAATCCTCATCGATGAGCCTCGAAATTCTTGATGGCGGATATCACATCTCCAACAATTTCTTGCTATCATTGTAATGTAGTTGTGTGCTGCTGTTAAGCCTCCATTCCTCTCTAGAGCCATTGAGTGCTATCAACTTAAGGAGCGTTATTAATTCAATTTCTTTCATAATCATCAAAAAATTTTGAACCCTTTGAAATGCATTTTTATTCTAACTTCTATGAGAGAGAGAAGTGATCCAACTGTCTTGCCCCCTCCCGATGTGGTTGGATGATTATAAACATGGTAATCTACTTGTTAAAACAGGCATGGGATGGCAAATCACCTTTTCCCACGTCCTTCTCTCTCTTGAGTAAGCATCTATATGCACTATGATCATCCGTAACATCATGCTCTATTGACGTATGTCGGTATTTTACACACACTAGTGCAATAGCTAGCATCACTTACACATTAAGTACATAAAGCTTGCAAGCAATTGGATAATACTTTCCAAGTTTGAACATGGAAATAAAATAATTGTCATACCATCTAAATGCTTTAACATTACTTCCAATTGGTATGATGTCAATCAACAAAATTTTAAATAGCACAATATTCATATCAGAACGTAAGCACGATTGTAATACCATCTAAATGCTTTAGCATAATTTCCAATTAGTATGACGTCAATTAAAAAAATTGGTATGACATCGATCAATAAAATTTTAAATAGCACAATATTTAATAAGTCAAAATGTAAGCATGATCAACAATGTATATAGTATTTAATAAGTCATAATGTAAGCACGATCAGTAGTGTATATAGTATTTCAACCCTAGGAATGATTATTCATGAGTCATCACAAAGTTTCCTCATCCTCATCCTCCTCATCAATAGAGCTTGCTTCGGCTGTGACTTGCAATTGTCCAACAATGGGAGGATCATGCAACGGACCTGGAAGATCACAATGTACCCACTTGGCTAAATATCCAACATTGCTCTCTCCCTTAGCATCATCCAAAACTCTACCATTTGCATAAACATATATCAATTTCTCTGCTCTTTCTATCTTCAAGCGATTTCTTGTAACTGAATGAACAAAACTTGTAATTATTCCAATTTTGTTCACTTGATGAATTGCTACAAGGCTAGGATAGCACTTTCAATGCCAACATTTGCAAATGAGGTATTGACGCTCCACACTCTTCCCACCATCTCCATGTAGGCATCTCCTTTGCGAGGTCTCGTATTCTAGTATATGCAAACAACATTTCCCTATTTGAAAAAGTGGATAATTCCCTGACAGCAGCAGCATATTCAGATCCATCCTCAAAAAATCATCCCAAGAGATTATGCTAAGGCTACATTACATGTTCCAATGTTTTCGGACACTACTCCCACCATTGGGGATCTAGAATATGACCAGCATAGTGAAGGTCATTGTGAGCATGATTCCATCACTTTCAAAAAATCTTTTGCAAAGTGGCACGATGAATGATGATGTAGCCTGCAACATTATCACTTGTGGATCTTCTATTTTCCTTTAAGAGGTCTCACTCAGTATTCCACCATGCCATGTAAGCATTGCCCAAACTTGCACTTTTACATCTAATTTTTGAATGGCAAACCATACCAGCCTCATTGCATCAACTGTATCAGCTATTCTCTTCCAAAAGCTAGCAGTGTGAGCCACTTGCTTCATCTTCGTGAATTCAGTATGAGTGTCTTATGCGGTTGACTCAACTATCCATTGCTAGCTTCTACACTAAATAACGTCTTTGTTACAACTCCTTGTAGCTTGAGCAAACGGTCCAACATTATATAGTTTGTTCCGAAATGTGTTTCGCCATGTTTTAAAAACTCTAGTGGATGTTCTTTAGGTTGGTGGTTTCTGAATATGCCCAACAATCTCTCGTGGTTGAGGAAGTATAACACCAACCTTTGTCCTTCATCCACAGTGGCTTTGAACCACAAAGTCTCTACTGATTTATACCAAACCTCAAGCAAAGTTTCAAGGCAATGGCAAGAGCATGACGATGCCCAAATGGTTGGATATTTTTTATTTATAATTTTTCCAAATTTCCTACAGTTCTTCGCATTGTCGTCGATGATTATCTGAACAACATTATGCTCCCCAACATCCAAGATTACAACCTCTAATTGTTAAGCAATGTATTCACCTCTCTTGGCATTACCACTTGTGTCAATGGATTGACGAAAAGCCTCTTCCTTAAATGTCATGACCATGATATTGATAAGAGGCCTCTTAGTGACATTTTTCCATCCATCACTAACAATGGTACATCCCATTCTATCAATATCATCATATACTACTTGTGCCATCTCTAGTTTCATCCTCTCATAGTATGCATCCAAGTAGTTGCAAACAGCATTGTAATTGGGAAACGTAAAGCCTGCACCCGCCTTTGCTACAGATTTCATGGCTCTTTTCCAATGTGGATTTTGAACCATGCTTAGTGGGTAACTAGTGCCATAAATGGCCTCAAAAACATCTTTTATGCTCTCTCTATATGTTGTTGCCTAAATGACTCTTCCAAAGATGTTTGTTGTGGACATGCACATGATTGTGAATGAGAAACATCACTACATTGTCCACTATCCATATACTTCATCGAGCAGCTTGCCATCTGTGTGAACGAGGCCACACCACTACTTTGAGGTGGCATATCTACAGATTGACTAGCTGGAGGTGTGAGTAAATCATCAGGCATACGTTCTTGAGGTTGGGATTGGTGCATGTGCGACTATATCATCTACCCAATTGTCTGTACTTTTAGGCATTTGTTTGTTTAGAGTGGCTATAACTCTCTGAATTCCTCACCCTTTGCATTTTCCAATCTGTTTGTTGCTATCACCTAAGAAGTGCTTTTGCATTCTTGTGCCGGAGCCTGAGTACTCTTCATGACAAAAGTTGCATTTCCACTTCTTGTTAGGCAACATCATTACGTAATCGCGAGCCTTTGTTGGATTTCTTCCTCATTTTTCTAAAGCCATGCTTTCAATAAAGGTTGTAAGAGAAACATACAAAATTTTATATAAGTTCTATGTATATTCACATTAGTAATCATGTTTTGGATACTACCATATCATTTAGGTTTTAGGACAGTACATAACAATATTTTGAATCGTTTGTAGTTCTACATCCAAAATCAATGTGGCTATTTGGGACACTAACTTAGAATACTCCATGCAAGCTTGCTGGACCTCGAGAGAGAGTAATCATCCAATTGTCTTGCCCCCTCCCGATGTAATTGGATGATTGTAAACGTGGTAATCTACTTGTTAAAATAGGTGTGGGATGGAAAATTGCCTTTTTCCCACATTCTTCTCTCTCTCGAGTAAGCATCTATCTACACCATGACCATCTGCAACATCATGCTCTATTGACAGATGTCGGTATTTTACACACACTAGTACAGTAGCTAGCATTACTTACACAAGTAATTATAAATAATTTTACTACTACTGTCTAAGCTAGGAGAAATTGTTAACCTAATACCCTCAATCCTTAATATTGTTTTTTTCTATGTATATATGTACTATGGAGTTTTCCTAATAAAGGCTACAAATTAAAACGTATGTAATATATTCATATCTAATTTGTTTCACCTAATAATCTATAAAACATAAGGATAGTGAACCTATGTATGCCACTATCTCTCCACACATACGCGACATAATTTTGCGAGTTGCTATGAGCCGGCAATTCACAACAACACAAAGCAACTATAGATGCGCTTGATAGACACGCAAAATAGCAAGCGCATCTATAGGCATTGCTTGAATAGAGAAATTATGGGTGCATCTAATGGTGCATCTAACAGCATGTCTATTTGCGTGTGTATTGACGCATCTATTAGTGCGTCTACACTGAGAAAATATGGGCCTATCTAACATTGCGTCTAACAACGCATCTATTTGCATGTGTATTAGCGCGTTTATTAGTGCATCTACAATGAGAATTAGATGCGTACTTAGATGCAAAATAGATAATACAAAAAGTGAGATTTTGGTGTAGGCTGGTAAATGTACATCACATCTTTCCAAACATTGCCCATGATTATCGAAGCACATAATTTTAACATCAATGCTTTTTTGCAAACCCACATATAGAAAAGTTAAGTGAGGTGAGGAGAATGAGACAATATGTAAAATAGTTTTGCCAATATCAATGATGGGCTACGGTTCAATCTCATCCTCAATGAGATCAACCCTTGCCAAACTATCTACTTCAAAATCCAAACAAGTGTTTAGATCTACAAATACATTCAACCCCTACTACTTGTGCTACTCAAGTGCTCATCGAAATCAGCATCACCAATGGTAGGCTCATCCTCACGGGTAATGGCCTCAATATTTATATCTCCTATCTCATGATCATCCTTCTCTCTCGTATCATGGTCATCATCACCTCCATGACCATGATCATCCTCCATACGCTCCATATTAGTAAATGTACTATACATCACTTTGGAACGTGGCATAATAGGTATGACATGCCACCATCTATTATTATCCACCATTGGTTGATAGACAACCTAATTCAAACACAAATACAATCATGTTATTTTCCTTGCATCGAAGATATCAAATATTTAAAAGTGAGTATTTTTATATGCGTGTACAGTACCTGCTCACATTGTTGCGGTAGTACTAGTGTGTCCTTACTTTGCCAAAACTTTGTGGACTCAATAGTTAAGCCACTTGCATGGTATTTGATTGTTGCATTAGGGCCTATTTCCACCACATTCTTAAACCACTTTACATCCAAAACATACACAAATAAGTGCCGAAAGTCAAGCTTAATAATATCTTGAATTATGCCACAATAATGGCTCCCTCAAAGCTAGCAATGATGCCGCAATCGTGTGTGTTTCTCTTATCATCAATCCGTTGTGTTCGAAAATGCTTCCCTCACACCATATAGCATTGAACATAGTGCACTACACCAAGACAAAATTAATTAAATAAGCAATCTAAATTATTGAAAGCTCCTAACTTATGCATAACATTCTATATACCGACCTTGCTCACGCACCCCCTAGCATACTCCCATTCTTCCATTGTGATAAGCATCCCCTTGTCCTTCTCTACTTTCTTCATTTTGTCAAGTAGCCAATCCACATGAATATCCTTTGGAAGTGCTCTCAGATACTGAGGGTATGGCACACGAGATCTGTGGTGTGTACAAAAGAGGGCCCTTTCTTCTTGTCTTCTTGCCTTTGCATCCTCATATCTTTTCACCCATCTTTTCATCACATCACTATTAAGCACACAATAGAGGTTGATATTATTAAGCAACTCCGTGTCTATTACTTTGTTGCGTCCTTTCCCTTGAGGCACAATAGAGGTCATCCTTAGGTCTTCATCATCTCTCCATAGTCATGGGAGAGAGCTATCCACATCAACAAGAAACTCATAAATATATACAAGTGACTCTTGTACCAACCAACCCTCGGCCATGCTACCTTCGGGTCTTGCATTTTGTCTCACAAAACCCTTCAAGGTCTTCATGAAGCGCTCGAGGAAAAACAACCATCGTGCATGTATAGTACCGCATATAGCAATCTCACACTACAAGGCATAGGCCATTTTCCGACGAAAATACTGACACTTTTTACATTAAATTTTTTTTTTCACGGGTGCAAACATCGCTATAAGTGTCACTAAAAGCATCGAAAAAGGACCATCGCTATATAGCGACACTGGCAAACGTCGCTATATAGCGACATTATTAATCGTCGCTATATAGCAACACTGGTAAACGTCGCTATATAGCGACGATTAACAGAACTAAAAAAAAGGGTTAGTGGGGCTAAACAGGGCTTCCTATGGCCCTGTTTAGCACCACCAATCCTTTTTTTTTTTTGTAATTACAAAACAAAGTTTTTTTATAACAAAATTTCCCTTGCGAAAAGGGTAATACAAAATCGCTCTTGTGAAATGATGAGCAACAAAAGCATATACATGTCGGGCATATACAACATTGTTTGTAACAAAATTACCCTTTCGAAAGGGCGATACAAAATTGCTCAAACGAGCAGATATACAAAATGCTACTACCACTACTACTCATCCGAATCTGAATCATCCTCGTCTTATTGGCCTGTTCCTTGGTCCTTATCACCTGCGTCTTCTCCCTCGTCCTCATCACCTGCATCTGATCCTTGGCCCTATTGATCGCTCACCTCTGATGATGGGATGCTTGAGCTTTGACCCTAAGAGTGAACCATATAAATCGAAAATTAGATTGGAACTTAAATTAAAAAGTGAGATTACTATTAGGAGTAAACTTATACCGTGCGAGCAGCCACCTCAACCCAATCGACCATCGCTTCCATTGCCTCTTGCTCAATGAACCACGGCTTTGTTTCTATCCGAAATGCACATCGCGTCTCTACATTTGTAGAAAGACGACCCATCGCAGCTTGCTGTGGATCCAATTTGTGAGAGTTAGAGTTAGCTAAAGTGCATGTAATATGTAGTAAAACAAATAGAACAATACATTAAATGAGAAGAAGTAGACTTACCACGGTTGCCTCGAACGCATACCGTCCGCCTGCACCAAAGTACGAAGTATCTACGACATCCAGCCATCTCTTCGCAGCCCTCCTCTGACCCTCGAACAATTTAGGATGGTCCCTATGTCGCTTCTTGAAGTACTTCCAATCAGCTTTGTCTGCCCAGCTGCGTTTAGCCAACCCCTTTGTGATGGAAGTACGCAAGGTTGATCTACGATGCTTCAAGACCAAACCCATGCGCTCTCGCATATAATCGTCATTAAACTCCACATTTGGCAGATTAGGGTATCTTTGTTTTAACTCATCGATGACCGCTTGCTTCTTTTGGGCATCTTGATACCGCCAATCGGTATTTATGCCGCTCTTGAAGTGATGACTCATCAACCTCCTCATGGTGGCCATCACTGCTTTGCCCTTTCTATCTTCTATTATCTCTCCAAGCAGCTGCGATTTGATAGGAGAGATTCCCTTATGAGTAAGGAGGACTGACAGTAGCAGAGTCAGAAGGAGTGGAAGCTGCGCGAGCACTTTCGGAGTAAGGAGTAGCAGTGGGAGTAGGAGAGGGAAAGGGACCTGCCTGATACTGTGTCTCTAGGCCAAGTGGAGACCTAAAGGAGTGTGTGTGCTGACTCATCTACATCTCCCGAGTCAGCACAACATGAGCCGCCCATCCTACTCTTCCTTCCCTTACGAGAGGCATGCGCAGGTGATGACCCCACGGTCGAAGGGGCATGAGGGGATGGCTGGGCAGTACATCCACCCGTCGGTGTAGGGGAGGGAATTACTGAGGTCCTCGAAGATAGCAGAGAGAAAAATCTCGCTACCTCCTCATCGCTCATCTGCACTACAAACTCATCAGGACTCCTGACAAAGCCATGCACAGCTAGCAAAGGAGTTCCCCGAGGGGTAGTCATAGTGCTACATGGAAGAGGAGTTAGACCAGGGGTAGTCATAGTGCTAGGTTCGAGAGGAGTCGAACCAGGGGTAGTCCTCGGGGTAGTCGCGTGAGAGGAATCAAAGTCCTCTGGAGCATAAAGATCATGAGCTCTTCTCCTATGAGGTTGTTCGTACTCATCGGCAGATGAGCAACGTGATCCCATGTCTAACATGGACACAAACACGAAATCAAAAAACAAAAAAACAAACATAAGCATAGGCATATGCATGGGCATAGGCAAGGAGAAAGAAGAGGGAAAGGAAAGAAGAGGGAAAGGAAAGAGAAGAGGAAGAAGAGGGAAATAAAGAATAAGAGTTAGAGAGAATAAGCTCATGCTTATGCTTATGCGGAAATAGAGAATGAGAGAAGGGGGAAATAGAGAAGGGGGAAAGAGAGAAGCATAAGCATGAACTTATGCAGAAATATAGAATGAGAGAAGGGGGAAATAGAGAAGGGGGAAAGAGAGAAGCATAAGCGTGAGCTTATGCGAAAATAGAGAATGAGAGAATGGGGAAATAGAGAAGGAGGAAAGAGAGAAGCATAAGCATGAGCATAAGCTCATGCTCATGCATGAGCATAAGCATGATAGAGAAGGAGGAAAGAGAGAAGCATAAGCATGAGCATAAGCTCATGCTCATGCATGAGCTTATGCGGAAATAGAGAATGAGAGAAGGGGGAAATAGAGAAAGAGAGAAGGGGGAAATAGAGAAGAGGGAAAGAGAGAAGCATAAGCATGAGCTTATGCGGAAATAGAGAATAAGCATGAGCTCATGCATGAGCATAAGCTCATGCTTATGCTTATGCATGAGCATGAGCTTATGCAGAAATAGAGAATGAGAGAAGCGGGAAATAGAGAAGGGGGAAAGAGAGAAGCATAAGCATGAGCTTATGCGGAAATAGAGAATGAGAGAAGCATAAGCATGATCTTATGCTTCTCTCATTCTTTATTTCTGCATAAGCTTATGCAGAAATAGAGAATGAGAGAAGAGGGAAATAGAGAAGGGGGAAAGAGAGAAACAAAAGCATGAGCTTATGCGGAAATAGAGAATGAGAGAAGGGGGAAATAGAGAAGGGGGAAAGAGAGAAGCATAAGCATGAGCATAAGCTCATGCTCATGCATGAGCATAAGCATGAGCATGAGCTTATGTGGAAATAGAGAATGAGAGAAGGGGGAAATAGAGAAGGGGGAAAGAGAGAAGCATAAGCATGAGCTTATGCGAAAATAGAGAATGAGCTTATGTGGAAATAGAGAATGAGAGACGCATAAGCATGAGCTTATGCGTCTCTCATTCTCTATTTCCGCATAAGCTCATGCATAAGCATAAGCTTATGCGGAAATAGAGAATGAGAGAAGGGGGAAATAGAGAAGGGGGAAAGAGAGAAACAAAAGCATGAGCTGATGCGGAAATAGAGAATGAGAGAAGGGGGAAATGAGCATGAGCATAAGCTCATGCTCATGCATGAGCATGAGCTTATGTGGAAATAGAGAATGAGAGAAGGGGGAAATAGAGAAGGGGGAAAGAGAGAAGCATAAGCATGAGCTTATGCAGAAATAAAGAATGAGCTTATGCGGAAATAGAGAATGAGAGAAGCATAAGCATGAGCTTATGCTTCTCTCATTCTCTATTTCTGCATAAGCTCATGCATAAGCATAAGCTTATGTGGAAATAGAGAATGAGAGAAAGGGGAAATAGAGAAGAATGAAAGAGAGAAGCATAAGCATGAGCTTATGTGGAAATAGAGAATGAGAGAAGGGGGAAATAGAGAAGGGGGAAAGAGAGAAGCATAAGCATGAGCTTATGCGGAAATAGAGAATGAGCTTATGCGAAAATAGAGAATGAGAGAAGGGGGAAATAGAGAATGAGAGAAGAGAGAAATAGAGAAGAGGGAAAGAGAGAAGCATAAGCATGAGCTTATGTGGAAATAGAGAATGAGAGAAGGGGGAAAGAGAGAAGGGGGAAAGAGAGAAGCATAAGCATGAGCATAAGCTCATGCTCATGCATGAGCATAAGCATGAGTTTATGCTTATGTTTATGCTTCTCTCATTCTCTATTTCCGCATAAGCTCATGCTTATGCTTATGCATGAGCTTATGCGGAAATAAAGAATGAGAGAAGGGGGAAACTTAAGCATAAGCTCATGCCCATGCATGAGCATAAGCATGAGCTTATGCTTATGCTTATGCTTGCTTAAGCTTAAGCATAAGCATAAGCATAAGCTCAGCTTAAGCATAAGCATAAGCATAAGCTCATGCTTATGCTCATGCATGGGCATGAGCTTATGTGGAAATAGAGAATGAGAGAAGGGGGAAATAGAGAAGGGGGAAAGAGAGAAGCATAAGCATGAGCATAAGCTCTTCTCTCTTTCCTTTCCCTCTTATTCTCTATTTCCGCATAGCATGAGAGCATGAGCATATGCAGAAATAGAGAATAAGAGAAGCATAAGCATAAGCATAAGCTTATGCATGAGCTTATGCGGAAATAGAGAAAGAGAGAAGCATAAGCATGAGCATGAGCTCATGCTCATGCTTATGCTTCTCTCTTTCTCTATTTCCGCATAAGCTCATGCATAAGCTTATGCTTATGCTTATGCTTCTCTTATTCTCTATTTCTGCATATGCTCATGCTCTCATGCTATGCGGAAATAGAGAATAAGAGGGAAAGGAAAGAGAGAAAGGAAAAGAGAGAAGGGGGAAATAGAGAAGGGGGAAAGAGAGAATAAGAGAAGAGGGAAAAAAGAGAATAAGAGAAGGGGGAAGAAGGAAAGAGTTTGAGGGGAAGAGAGGGTTCCTATACCCATCGTTGCAGCTAGCGCTTAAGGTGCTAGCTGCAGGCCAATGCAAATAACAAAATTAATAAATGGAAAAAAGAGGAAGCACTTACCTGAAATAGTATGTCCCACTCGGTGTAGTGGACTGGCCCTACAAAAGAGAGAAAACAACCCATTTTTTCAAATAAGATGTTAGTGGAAGGAGGAGATTACAAAAGAAACTTCTTAAAGGGAGGAGATTGAGGAGACAAGGAAAGGAGGAGATTGAGGAGACAAGGAGAAAGAGAAGGAAGAGAAATACAGAAAAAAGAGGTGAGTCTTCTTCTCGGGGGGGTCACTATGTATAAACCCTCTATATCACATGCGTTCAAGGCCTATATTTAAAATCCCTTATCTGTAAATTTTTTCATTAATAAAATGTACCCCTTTTCTATACAAATCTGTAAATTTTTTCCAAAACTATTTTAAATAGTCCCTTATGTATATTTATTTCTGTAAATTTTAGGAATAAAAAATATCCTTCGGTTGAACTCACGTGATAGGGTTACATATGATGAGTGACCCCCCCGAGGTCTTCTTTCTTTCTTGAAATCTCGTTTTTTGTTTCAATCCTTTCAAAACAAGCATGAAAACTAGTTTACAGGTTTAGCAATACAAGAAGAAACACTCACAAAACTAAAGCTAACAAACAAACAACCTACATTGTTGAAACAAACTCACCTCTTGAAGAACTTCCTTTCAAGAAACCAAAGAGAAAAAAGGGTAGAGAGGGAGTACAAGAGCTAGGAAAAGGGTGAGGAGTGGAAAATAGAGTGGGAGGTTGCTTGAAATAGGTGGGAGGTCATCGAAAATAGGTGGGAGGAGATATTGGCTTGCTTACTTAAGAGATTAGAGAATAGGATGAAGAAAACGCCGCGTGATTAGAGTTTTGGGTTTATATAGCGACGCTTTTCCGTCGCTATATAGCGACGTTTTTAATTAAAAACGTCACTATATAGCGATGGAACAGAGCAAAAAGGTCGCTATATAATGACGCTTACAGACACTTTTTGTTGTAACATGAAAAGAAGCTCAAACATGCTATTTTATAACTGTTAATATCTCTTCTTCATGCTTATGTTGTGATTTTATAAGTGTAGATGGAAGGGACGAGTGGAAGCTCATTCGATGATGCGCTAATGCTGGGGAGCATGAAGTGGCTTACGGAGAGGTTGTATTGTCATTGCACTCATTGCAAGCGAGAAGTACAACATCAACGTCGTATTATCATGCGCGACTTACGGATATATGGGGAGGAGCCGGAACCAGTACCCCCCATTGGTGTTGCACATGTTGATGGACCATCGATAAGTCAAAGCTATTTAGGTTCGCAATCTTATTGTATACCAAGAAATAGAAGATCTTATATTTACACGAAATCTTAAAACAGGATGAGGAGGGTGACGAGGATACACATATACCTTCTCACTTTCAGCAAGACTATAGTCTCCTGGATGATGACGAGGGTATGGTTGACATGATGGATTCCATTTTTAGGGGCACTACATCCCACGTACATGTGATGTCAGAGTCTGAGGTCAAAATGCGAGAGTTGCAATCAACACAATTGTACGAGGGTGCTAGGATGTCTAAACTATGTGCTTGTCTCTCAATCTTGAATCTACAAGTAAAGTATGGGTGGTTGGATACAAGTGTCTCGGCCTTAATGAGGTTAGCTCTTGCATTAATTTGACTCATTATTTGGATATTGTTTGTTTTGAGAATCATCATTTGGATAGTGTCTTTATCATAGGTTTCTCCAGAAGATGTTGCCTGCACCAAATACCATGCTCGCATCAAGAGATGAAGCGAAAAAGATGCTAGTAATGGTGGGTATGGATTATGATACCATCCATGCTTGCCGTAATGATTGTATTCTCTTTCGTCATGAGCATGGAGATTTGGCTAGTTGTCCAAAGTGTGGGGAACAATGATATAGAGATGACTTGCAGGGTGAGTGGATACCGGTAAAGGTCTTGAGATACTTTTCCATCATTGCAAGAATACAGCACATGTTCCGATGCAAATCCATAGCAAAGTTGATGACATGGCATGCATCTCATCGGTCCACTGATGACACATTGAGGATTCCCGCAGATTGTGTAGCTTGGAAGCACATAGATAATCAGTGGTCGGACTTTGCGAGGGAGCCACGCAACTTACATCTTGGGCTAGCCATGGACGGCATGAATCCTTTCGGGTTATGCTCGACATCTTGGTCGACATGGCCCATAGTCGTGGTGAATTACAATATCCCACCATGGCTAACAATAAAAAAGGGACACCTCATGCTTGCACTACTTGTGCCAGGAAAGTACAAGGCAAAAAACATGGACGTGTACATGGCACCTTTGATAGAGGAGTTACAGATATTATGGAGAGGAGTGCAGGTCTTTGATATTTCCAGAGCTCCTAGACATACCAATGATATTTTGGTCAGGGGTATCTTGATATGGACCATGCATGACTACCCAGGATATGGAGAGTGCACAGGTACATGGTTGTGTCTTTACATGTACAATGAGGGATTATGCTTTTTTGACTCTCTTTTGCATGCATGTCTTATACTAACACATTCATGCACGCGTGTAGGACTTGTTACAAGTGGGTACCATGCTTGTCCTGTATGTGGACCGGCTCTGAAATCGCTTGCATGCTACTCCAAACATATGAAGAAAAATGTTTATGAAGGTCATGCTCGATACCTTCCGCTCGACCATCTTGCACGTGGAGGTCAGCTTGATCCACCACCATCATATTTGAAGGCAAGTGACCGGATTCAAGCTTAGAGGGTGAATGGAGAGGAACCTCCTCCTGGTATGAAGAGGCTATCGATCTTTCACGAGCTTCCTTATTGAGGTAAGTTACAAATCAATCATCTCTTGGATCCCATGCATATCTTCAAGAATGTGGGGGCTACTATTTGGGCACACTTGGTTGGTTCCAAGGACTCGAGAGGAGTGCGAGAAGACTTATGTACTATGAATAGGATGTCTCGTTTGTGGCCCCAAGTGCATGCTTCGGGAAAAGTTGTCCTCCCAAAAGCAATGTGGATCCTTTCTACGAGGGAGGAGGCAGCAGTCAAGGCAGACATTGCCTCTTTTCAAACATCGACAGGGTACATGCGTTGCTTGAAAGGAGCATTTTCAAAGGACAATAAGCTTAGTGGGCTCAAGTCCCATGATTGGCACAAGGTCTTACAGGTATTCTAAGTAGAATTAGTGTACTGATAATCGTGATGCATTAGCGTAATTATTATTATGTTATATTGTTGACATGACTTCATTGTTGCTTTGATAGTTCATTCTCCCAATTACAATAAAAGGGTGCTTACAAGAAGATGTTAGAAATGCTATATTCAAGATCTGTGGTATTGTGAGGTATGCTTACTATCAAATCGCATTATGTATTTTCTTCATGGACATGTGAAATAGGTGGATATCTCAAATATCTTACATATGCATGGACATGTGAAATAGGTGGATATCTCAAAAAGAGATCTCTATATCGAGCATCAAGAAGGCTAGGGTGGAATCCATCAAAGCCGTATGCTTGCTTGAGAAGCACTTTCCCTCAAGCATTATGACAACTCAAGTCCACTTGCTTGTGCACATAGTTGATGAGGTGGCTATAGCAGGTACCGTTCATAGTCGATGGATGTTTTTTCTCGAGCGGTTTATGAAAACTTTATAGGGATTTGTAAGACAAAGAGCAAGACTGGAAGCAAGCATGGCAGAGGGATGGCTTGTGCAAGAGTCATTAGAATATATCACAGAGTTTCTTGCATCCACGGATCCTGATATACTGCAAGCTTGGCACAACAAGGATGATGATCGCATCGTTGGCAAGGTTCCCAAGGAAAAGGAATTGAAAGAAAGATTAGCGAAGAGCAAATGGAGAAATTCAATAAGTTTTGTACCCTCAATAGCCCTGAGATGCAAAGGTGGATTGAGAGATATGAAGTGGACAAAGCAGAAAGAATAAATGCAAGGACGAGATTCAGAGTAATGTACAGGCGATCACAACCATATCCACGGGATCTGGCTCTTCTCCCTACTCAGATGTCACTTGATTGGCTACAACTGGCTCTATGTAAAGCCGAACGTGATGGAGAGACAATAAACGAGCACGAGCGAGAGTTATCATCTGGATGTATGGTGCATGTAAGTTTCTTACCTCTTGACGTAATTAAGTAATTATTTGTGGCAATATATTCTATAAAATAGATGCATCTTCATTGTTTTAATGATGCTCTTTTACAGTACAAAAAGTATAGTGCATTATGGTCATATGGATGACATTTTCGCATGGAATGCATCGATTCAAAGAGAGTCACTTATGATTGTGGAGTCATGGCTAACTTCACACAAGATAGCCAAGAAAGTGCTTCAAATACCAATCTTCTCTCCTCACAGTTGGATTATTGTGGAACCATACGCGACATCTATGAAATTGATTTCAGACGATTTACTATTTTCATTCTTGATGTAAAATGGTTTAGAACTACTTACAACGGTCCCCATGCGACAGTGAGAAAAGATAGTAGCGGTCTCTTTGCAATAGACTCCACCAAACATTGGACTGATGAAAGTGATACTTTTGTTCTTCTCGAGCACTGTGAGCAGGTGCATACTAATGATTTAAGTAGTCGAAGCTTTCGTTTTTAAAGTCCATTGATACATGTACTTGAGCATAATTTCATATATATAAGTGACGACATTTGGCACCCATCTTCAATATAGGTGGTTTTTCATCCGGATTGTTCTGATCCAAGATGGTGGTACGTGATCCAAGTTGCACCACGAAGTAAGCAAATTTTTGAAGATCGAGATGTGGATATGGAGATGCCACTACCAATGCCAGATCCAATTGATTAATCTAGCGAAGAAGATGTAGATCACCATATGATCCAAGAGGAAGATGCGCATAATGACATCGCACGGGAGGAGGATGGAGATCACGATATTGAGCAAGAAGACAACAATCATCAAGAATCACCACACTTAAGCTTTATTGAAGAAGATGATCAAATACTTTTAGGTGAACGTACGATGCTAGAGTACGATGATGATATAGGAGATCAACTTGGTATAGAGTTGGAGATAGACTTGTTTAGTGCCTTAGACTTGGCTCAAGATGAAACAGTTAATGTAAATGCTCTTATTTGATTTTTCTCATCTCAAACTTGGACATGAATATATGAGCTTCAAAGGCTTGATGTACATGTTCTCATTTTTTTATTCTCTATGAGCTCAAACATGTATGAAAATTTAAAAAAATTTGTCATTGGAAAAAACTAACTTTTAAGGCCAAAAAAAAAAAAAAACCTCTCTAGAAAAACATCGCTATAAATTTGTATATCAATGTCGCTATATAGCGACACTTAAAAGTCACTATATAGCGACTTTTAGCAAAAGTCACTATATAGCGACAATTTAGGAAACCCGCTTTTCATACCGATGATTAACGCTAAACGGCGCTAAACGTTGGTACATAAACATCGCAATAGGATCCGTGTGTAGTAGTGTCATCCACCAAATGCACTATGACATATAGTTGGCTTGTGAGAATAGAACATGGAAATTTCTCCTCCACTAAACAAACCACCTGCATTGACATAACTCGAGCATTCTAAAGCATGGTGGGATCTATTTCCTTTGAGCTCACATACCTAAAAATGAAAAAGTATACCATATTAGCAATATGGACACCTTGCATGGAGCATTGATATGCATCACATTTTGGTTGATTAGATTAGTTGCTTCTAATTCACTCATAAATTTGAAAGGAAAAAGATATTATGCACATAAAATACTTACTTGGAGCATCTTGTGCCAATCATGAGATTTCAAGCCATATAGTTGCTCTACACCTCTTTTGTTGCTCTTTGTAAAGGCCCCCTTCAAACACCTCATGCATCTAGTGGGAGTACGAATTGTAGTAATAGGGCGCTTCATCGCCACCATCTCTAGCTTTGATAACCTCCACTATGCACGAGGTAAAAAAACACGCCCATTTGGTCTCTCTTGTGGCCAAGCTTTAGGCATCCTCCCTGTGGTACATAGATCCTCCCTTATGCCTGTGGAATCTCGTGTCCCATTCAAATGTTCCCAAATGGTAGATGCCACATTCTTGAAGATATGCATGTGATCAAGCAGGTGATTGATCTTGAGGTGGGACCAATATGGTAAACGATAAAAGATGGAGTATCTAAACAAAAGTTGGTGCTAGCACACAATCTTTATTTCCAGCCAATATAGCACACAATAGTTACAAACCCTTACCGGCTTATGCCAAGTGGTGGAGGAGTCGTGGAACCATCCTGAATTCTCACCCAATCTCCCACAGTGAGTGATTGTGGGAGGACTTCATTCCAAGGGGAAACATATCTAGGATGATTAGGTGGGAGAAACCGATGGTGATTCTCATAGATGACCTTATTTAATGTGTCTGCCCGTGAGGCAATAAGCGAAGGACCACAAACAGGACATGCATTGTAGCCTGAAGTAGTGAGACCTGAACAATAGACACAATTAAGAGTTGAAGGTGCCACATCCTTTGCCTACTCATAATTAGAAGTGCAATGCTTACCTGAACAATCACCATAGCCTGGGAAGTCATGCATCATCCACATCAAGACTGCTTTGTAGTTGAAGTCTCATGACGAGGGAGGCCTGCTCACATCATGCACCTCGATACCTCTCCAAAGTATCTCTAACTCATCAATCAAAGGCTCCAAATAAAAATCAGGGTTTTTGACTTTATGTTTCCCTGGAATTAGAAGGGATGACATAACATGTCCTTTCTTAATCGCCATAGAGGGTGGAAGATTATAATTTACCAATATCACTAGCCATACACTGTAAGAGGTGCTTTTGAGACCAAATGGGCTCACACCGTCCATACCCAATCCAAGTCTCAAGCTCCTAGGTTCTTCCTTGAAGCTTGGCTGTGTGTCTTCAATATGCTTCCACGCAGGAGTGTCTGCAGGAGTTCTCCACTTGCCATCGGTTGATCGATGGGAGGAATTCCATGACATGAGCTCTGTAATAAATTTACACTTAAACATATGTTGGATGAGAGGGATTATGGGAAAATGTCACAGAACCTTACGAGGCACGTCCAAAGTTTTGAGATCTACTCTATATCTTGCCTCTCCACAAGTAGGACACTCTCTTGCATCCTTATGTGGTCCATGAAACAAAACACAATCGTTGACGCATGCGTGGATGTGCTTGTAATCTAATCCTCCAAGAGAGGTCACATGTTGCCTTGCCATATCTCTTGAGGTCGGTAATTTATTCTCCCTTGGAAGCATTTTACACAATAGCCTGCACGTGAAGACCATAAATGAGGAAAAGCATTCGAGTAATTGACCCACTAGCATAATTCACCATGTTTGCAAAATAGACTTTAAAGCTTACTTGAGTAATGCATTCAAACTTGCATTGCTCCATCCATAGATGGTTTGCAAGTTTAGTAACTCAAGGGAGGCACGTAGAATAGAGAATGTGCACCTGTCAAATAGTGGGGTCGATGCTGCAGTAAAAGGATCGTCTTGCTCCATGCTATCATCCCTCCCTTTGGATTGATGGACATATAAATCCTACACCATATCATCAAACACCTCCTCCTCCATGGCTTCATGAGGTAATGGAGGAGGGCTACTATCACCATCACTCCATGCATCCATAACGGTCCCTCTTGAAGATCCCACCTCATATCGCCAACACTTCACCTCCTCATGACGAGCATAGGGCAACATGTGCAGGTGTGGCACTACATCCTTTATCAAATTAAAATGGGATCATAACTCAAACATATGAACACCCATAGGTATCTTAATCAACCTTAACTCTTTAACACTTACCATGTTTATGGTCGCATCCCATTCTCCATTCTTTGAGATGTGATTGAGTGTAATCATGCATGCACGATACATGTTTCCTCGACATCAATCACACATACATTTGATTTTTTGCTCCAACCACATTTTGTGATGGTGGATATGGAGGGATTCATCCTCACTGGAGTTACTTGTTGAAGATGAAGACATCCTACAAATAAACAACCCAAAAAATTTGCTCTTGTATCAAATATTTAATCTTAAAACTATGTGGCATGTCTAATACCGAGAAAACTGCGTCTATTCTGTGGTGCACGTATATAGGTGCATCTAAATTGTGTTGTAGACATGCAATTAGATGCGCATTTAGACGCACAATTAGACGCACTTACAGATGCAATTTTCAAACCTACTTTTAGTGCGCTTGCTTTTTTTCACATACTTTTAGTGTCACACGGCTTGCTTTGCTATTAACAGACATAGTTTCGAGCATCCACACTTATCTCCAAGCTTAATCATCTCCAAGCACACAAGAGATGAGGGTGAACAAGGAAGAGAAGAAAGAGAAGCAAAGGGTGAACAAGGAAGAGAAGAAAGAGAAGCAGCTTTGAAGAAGGACAAGAAGCTTCCATACCTCTATCCAAGGTAAGTCTCTTTAGGTTGATCTTCTTTGAAAGTTGCTCTCTTTGGATTTGTTCTTTGTCGTATCCAAGAAACGAATATTTCGGTACTAGTGTTATGCTTTTGTGTCGAGCGCATGTCCTTTTTGAGTTTTTAGAATAGTCCGTCTGTCGGAGCATGTCTATAGACGCATCTAAAAGCACATCTAAGAGCACATCTATAGATGCGTCTACTATATTTTTGGAAACAAATAGCCGTGTCTATATACGTGTTGTTATATGCGAAGATAGATGCGCTTTGTTATTTGTCCCTAGCCTAGCCTTCCCTTCCCTTCCCTTCCCTTCCCTTCCCTTTCCTTTCCTTTTTCTTTCCTCTTCCCTTTCCCTTTCCACTTCCACTTCCAAGAAAAGGATTGCATATTGAATGATGGAAATAAGTGATTGCATGAATGAAGAAAGGGATTGCATGAATGATGGAAAGGGATTGCATGATTGAAGAAGAGGATTGCATGAATGATGGAAAGGGAAAGCATGATTGAAAAAAGGGATTGCACTCTATATTTTCCTCTCTTTTTCCTTCTCTCTTTTATCCTCTCTTTCCTTCTCTTTTCTCTCTTATCTCCTCTTTTTTTCTCTCTTTTTTTCTCCTCTCTTTTCCTCTATTTTCCTCTCTTTCCTTCTCTCTTTTATCCTCTCTTTCCTTCTCTTTTCGTGGTAATTTTTCTCTCTTATCTCCTCTCTTTTTCTCTCTTTCCCTCTCCTTTCTCCTCTCTTTTATCCCCACTTTTTCTCTCGTTTTATCCTCTCTTTTCCTCTCCTTTCTCCTCTCTTTTATCCCCACTTTTTCTCTCTTTTGCTCCTCTCTTTTCCTCTCCTTTCTCCCCTCTTTTATCCCCACTTTTCCTCTCTTCTCTACTCTCTTTCCTTCTCTCTTTTTCTCTTCTTTTTCTCTTCTCAGCTCATTAGTAATCTTCTTTTTTTCTTTTTTCCAGTTCATCATGTGGCCAGGAAGCTCTCACCTGATCTTCCGGAGACCATCTTTTGAGAGTTATATAACCTTTTGGAGCACCCTCCTAGTCCTAGGGAGTTATACGTCTACATGACGGGTACTCTAAACACCCCCCAGGAGTCGGCACTATAGACTCCAAACCACCCCAACCCCACACCAGTTGAGATTACCCCAATGGAGTCAAGACAACCCAGCTGGCTACAGAGCCGAGCCCCTTCCCCCATGCCATCCTATGTCCCTTCCTCCATGCCGTCAGGAGGCCCTTCTACCTCGCAGAGTCGTCGACGTACTCCCGTGCAGTCGAGACTCGGTTCTCCAGCTACGTGGTCCACATAGTCTCGTTTAGTCAAGAGTCGCTTCTCTAGCTATGAGTGGCTAGCATACTAGCTCGACACAACATCGTAGTAGGCATAGTAGTAGGAAGAGCGGTGAGGGATGCATGGCACAGTGCTTTGGGAGGTGGTGGTGGGGACGAGGATGATTCAGATGATTTAGACGTGCCTCCGGGTGATGGTACGATCTACTATGACATCACTCAGACAGGAGGCATCTTGATGGATGCACCGGGGAAGGACATCATGGCCTTCATGTGCTCTATAATTGCTAACAATTACAGAGATTGCTTTATTCACTACAAAGACCATCTAAAGAGGTTGGCTGATGAGACCCTCGCTGCCGTTCGCTCTAGGTCTCCTAACCCCCCCAATGTTCAGTGCACAGATAAATGGGCCAAGTCAAAGATTGTTATGATACTTGGCAATAAAAGATCTTCGCTTAAGAGGCAAGCACTAGCGGAGCTTACCAGACTCAAGGGAGGTCAACCACCAAGGGGCTCGCCCCACACTGCTCACAAGCGTGAGTGGAAGAAAGCAATGAACTCAACAAAGGAGGAATCCAGTTTGCAGCACGTGGAGGCACGAAGGATCCAAATGGAGTAATATGGAAGCGTGCATTGTGGAGCAGGGGGTGTTGAATCATGGGAGGCCCAATTTGTAAGTATCGATCTCAAATTATATTGTTCATGTAGTTTATTAGGAGGTTGTTTCTTTGTACTAACCCCTCCGCAAATTGTGTCATCTTGTAGCTTGATATCGTGAGCAGGTACCCTACTCCTGTCAAGATAGCTTACTACTGCCACCATCGCAGAGGAGATACATGGAGTCACTTCTATAATGACGGGTTGATTACTGAGGAGCAGTATATCTGGGCAACTGGAGCGCCCCCCAAGGTATTTGAAAGTATTTAAATAATGTCAATATTATAAGTAAAGATTTGATTTTTCATACATTGATATATGTTGTCCCTTGTTTATAGGACCCTGCACAAGAAGATGAGGAAGAAGATGAGGAGGAAGGAGGTGGAGAAGGGAGCGTAGAAGGGAGTGTAGAAGGGAGCGAGGACATGGAGAACTTAGATTAGTCCTAGAAGTAGTGCTAGCTACTCTTTTTTGTACTTAAAGCCACTGGCTTGGCTTCGTGCCTCTTGTATATACACTCCTCTTATTTTTGGTACTTGAAGCCACAGGACATAGCTTAGCTTCATGCTATATGTACATATAAGCACTTTTTGAGCTATGAATTAATATACACTCTTTTTAATTTTTTGGCTTTCAATATTCTTGTGCAACGTTCTATCAATTAATGCCTTGTGAGCTAAATGTTTTGGAGTTGTAATGTTTTATTTGGAATTGTAATTGTCAGCTATCGATGTGCTTGCAAGAGTACTAATTAAAATGCAGTTTGCTGTAAGAATTGAATTACACAATGTGGAAATGGGATTCCTGTAACTAGATACCATACACAACATACATAGCATTCTATTCAAGCACACAAAATTTAAAAAATATTATGTAGCGCGTCTATCAGGGCGTTTATAAATGCATCTATATATGCGTCTGTCTATTCGAGGGGCGTCTATTTGGGCGTCTATAAATGAATCTATAAACGCATCTATAAATGTGTCTATAAACGCGTTTAAGAATGCGTCTGTCTATTTTTTAAATTTTCTACAGAGCATCTATTTACGTGTCTATGTGCATGTCTATAGGCGCATCTGTCTACTATATAGATGCACCTTTAGATATGGGTTTGTAGATGCACGAATAGACGTGCAAATAGACGTGCCCGTAAGTTTTTTCTTAGTTGAGTAAATGCGTCTGTGTGCACGTCTGTAGGTGCTTTGTCTTGTTGTGAATTGTGAGCTCCACAACTACCTAGACTTCGAGCAAGATGCAAATGGTCGGCATAAGTGAGCCCGCAACTGGTTCAAAGTCAAATATTTCCTCATCATTCTTAAATACTAGGTTGTAGAGTTTCATTAATATATAGTATGAATTTTAACCACATACGAGATGTTCCAAGTCGGCCTAAGCGAACCTCCATCTGGCACGTGGTATAATATTATTCATCAACGAACAAGTTGTTACAAGTCAGCTTAAGCGAACACCAAACCGCCTCATTGACTTTTTCTTTAGGTATAGTTACATGCTTATAAATATATACATATGCTAAAAGTAAGAAATCATACACACAAACATAAACTATTCCAAAAGTAAATCATTTCGTGTGCTAATGTCTACTATACCATTTTTCTGAGATTTGCTGGTATCTATCTACTATGTTTCATGCATCTAGAATGAAATCTTAAGTTATGTAACTAAACTAAAACTCCAAGCCATGCAACTAACAAACTCTTTACCTACTCCTAAGTGACAAGTCTTTCCAAAGAGTCTAGAATCTAGACAAGTTACAACTTATATACTTCATGCATAAAATAAAAATCATCTATTTTTCCAACTCAGTGGATTTGCCATCTTGGAGTTTGGCACTTTTGCCATTTTGTAGCGCATTAGCACATTACTTTGGCGGATTTGCTAGTTTGTAGCATATTGCCATTACTATGTAGACTTTCTTTACAAAATTGTAATGTACATCTCCACATTAATTATAACATTTAATCGTGATTTTATTGGGAAAAAAAATTATGTGGGGCAGGATGGGACTGGAACAAGCTCCATCCTGCCCCACATATTTTTTTTATAGCGTCTGTAAAAACATCAATATATATCGATGCTTGTACTGACACTGCAGTGTCAGTATATACCAATGCCTATACTGATGCCCATACTAACACTGTCGGGCATATTTTACCGACGGTGACACCGACTCGACCACACCAACGGTTTCTTTGCGACATCCACATTGATGGACTTTTCGACACTTTTCACTTATTATTATTTTTTTCTTCGTATTTAGCATCGATATCGGTGTCGAAAAATGGGTCGTGTCTTGTAGTGTTGTTGATGCATAGGTCAACCCTTATTTTACCCTCTATTTTGATGCCCATACAAAAGCATCTTGAAAGGACTTGTGTATACTAGTGCCTTTTGAACGTTTGGAACAAATTTCATTTCTCAATAAAATGATTTCTTTATCCATGCTCAATGTATACAACCAATACATAATGGAAAATTCATTAGCATTGGGGAGAAAATCACACAATGTTTATATCATCCTCAATAAATGTTGATATAGCTAGGATAAAAAGGAGAGTTGATTCAATGAAGGATTATTCAATCCTAGCATGGTAAGGGAAATCATATATTATGGTTACACTGTCGTTTTCATCACTTTTTTGCACAATTGTTAGCCAACATCATGTTTTTTCAAATCAATGTGGTATTGAATTGGGCATCATGGAGACTTCACTGGGCTTCAAAATTGCCATGCTAGAAGAGACAATTTGTGAAACATTGATTACCTTTGGCATTTTGGCCGAGGGGTGGGAGGGATCAAACCTATTTGGCAGCATCATGGAAATATCAATTGTGCTTCAAAAATCTCACAAGTTTTACTATATTGGGGGGCATCATGGAGATGTTATTTGGCTTCAAAAAGGTCATGAGTTTCCTCATATATTTTCATAAAATTATTTGAGGTTGGTGATTGTGACCAAACGTTGGTGGTTGATTGAAAAGGACATGAAAAGGTAATCTAATTGAAGGGTTTGGAAGAAATTCATGGGTAATGAGGTGTTTCACCAAGTGTAGGGTTTAATGTTGTGATGGAAGGTTCAATGCGTAATGATTAAATATTCACAATGATAAGGTAAGGAAGGATCTCTTTAATTTATGAATCACGGGAAGAGACTTTGAAGGCTCTAGAAGGAGAAATCGATAGGTTTGATACTAAGGTATGACAAAGTTGTGGCCGGAGAAAGCATCAGTTCGATAGGGAAGATATATTATTGGAACGGAGTAACCAAAGCTCCATTCTCTCTCGCCTTTCTGTCATTAGTCATAATCGAGATAGCATCTGCCCTAGATTAGATCGACGAAGCCCTCGCTAATGCCTTAAATAACAATTGCCTACTGTTGGCTTAAATTTGCTGAGTGCTGTCCATTCCCACCCATTATTGTGGTGGTGGTGTTGTATGTTTCGGGTGTAGTGTTCGATTGATCATATTGCATGACTGTTGATCATATTGCATTTCCGTAGATGAGTGCTCGGATCATCCTGCCAGAGAATTCAAATTAAATTATTGTTGCAGTGTCTGTGAGCACTTGCTCTACAATAGCCCTGGCATCAGTGTGCTCTGATGACTCCGGATTAGTACATGCCAGAATTACAACCCTTCTTCATTCTTAATCTCTTCCATGCGTCGTTAATACCGTTCGAACTGCCAATACAAGCTCCTATCATGGAGCGTTTCCTCGTCTACAGTTCGCACAAGCGGAGTGCCGAGAATTCTGTCTTCGCGTTTTAGAACGTGACAGTTCGCTGCTCTCAGATATTGTCACTTTTGTGGATTGAGTGTACGCATCTTTCAGATGCCGTGCTTGAATCGCTTCTCTCAGATGGGTGCCACGGACATCCTCCCAACTTCAATGACGTTCATCCCAAGTTCAGTTGTCCTTGCAGTTCGTTTCAGTTGCTCTCAGTGCAATTGTGTTTTGCATCGGCACCCCCCGATTACGATGATTTAATCACAGCTCACAGCTTGCAGTTGCATTGCCTATGTCGCTCCCATCTGTTAACGGTTGCTAGTTGCAATCGTCCTGCAGTCGCCACTTACTGCCCCTCACTCGTTGCGGCAATTGTCTCTAATATTATTGGAACCGTCTCGTTTGAGAATTGAATCAGTGCTCGCAATTGGCGTTTCTGCACAAATCAGTACCCCTTAGTTTGCATCAGCCCTTGCACCCAGATGCCCACGAAATCATGTTGCTTATTGTTTGGAGCTTCAATCATGCTTAGCTCTAATCGCATCACTGTTTAGTCAAACCATCCTTGGAAACGAAATTAGTTTCGTTTGAGAGGTTCCCGACCGCGAAAGCCAGCTTCTAAGCAGTAGCTAGGCCTCTTGCCCCCGCAACGGGACTGCTGATCCTTATGAAGAACCGAAAAACCTCCGTGGAGCGCCCGCCGCCCAATTGCGTGATTCATGTCTACGTCGTCGACAATAGGAGATGCCGAGTCCAGCAATGGGCAGTCTGTCTATGCGCGCTGCTCGTTGTAACTCTTATGCTCGGATGGCAGGAATTGGACTCCGAACAGGGACTCTCGGTAAAATCCTAGCATGTAGTAACAACGAAAAATGCAAGAAATTCTGTGCAGCTCGGCGCCCATTGTTCCTCTTCGGTTTTAACGGATCAAGTTTTTAATTAACATCATTGAGTTTTACAGATTGTTTCTAATAATGCACTCATCCGGAACATGCACACTGAAGCCTACAAAAGAATTATTCAAGAGGTTCCATCCACGCTATACAGTCCGTCACGATTCTTGGAAAATGAGAGTAACCCGATCACTCAGGTATTCTACTAGCTGGAAGACCTAAATTTCTAAGGGTCAAAGCATGAGGAAAGTTTATCGCGGAAGCCTACTTTGCTACACTCGTTCCTTCAGGTTTGACCGAACGTGTTCTCCTAGGAATCAAATGTTATCGATTCTCTCTGGGACACCTCAAATACAGCAACGTATACAAAGTGCATTGATCGAATTGAGGAGGACCGCAGTAAGTTCCTTCCCAACGTGCCAAGACGATCAATTTCAATTTACGTTTGGTAATGGATGCTTGTCTATAGTTGTAATATATATACTGTCAGTGAATATCCTAAGCAACCTGTGCTTGGCATTCTGGGTTTATGCCGTCTCACCTCAAAATTTTCAAACTATATTGGCAGGGCCTGTTTATGAGACCAATGGCTACATCATGGTGACCGCGAATGGTGGTTTGAACCAAATGAGAGCCGGTGTAAGTTCACCAAACTATCTCTCCTCATAGACTTAATGCAAGGAATTGATGGCCTGAATGAAGATTGCTAAAGAATATCCAGGCCCGAGCGCCCGTCTCTTACACTTGTCTCTCATGTTCATGGGTTGCTTTCAGATCTGTGACATGGTGGCTATAGCTAGAATAATGAATGCCACTCTTGTGATACCATTTCTAGACCACATGTCTTTCTGGGATGATTCAAGGTAGAAAAGGGGCTTGCCACTTTGCTCAACTCTCTTGTTCATTAAAAGTTCGGAAGAATTGTTTCCGCGACTCAAATCACATATCTAACGAGACTGCGTCTGCAGCGAATTCAGCGACATCTTTCAGCTTGACCATTTTATTGAAACCCTTAAAGACGACGTGCATATTGTGGAGATGTTGCCCCTATCTTTGCAAAATGTAACACCTATCTTAAAGAGACCCTCTTCTCGTTCCAAGGTAAACTTTAGCTCACTCGGTATTGACAAGCCTGTGATTGTTCTTGCTAGTTCACTCTTCTTGCATACCATCCAAGACGATTGAGAGGCGTCACGAGTACAAAGGACAGAAAAAACTACGTTAATCTAAAGCTAATCTCTTTTTAGAAAAATAAGCGCCTCCTTGAACCAAACATCTGTGTCGCCAACAAAGTAATTTCCGTAGAAAGGAAGGCTGACGAAGCGATTGATTTTTTGAATACTATCTGAAATCGAAAGCCATTGATTTTTTGCAATTTTCACTGACTTGCCCCTTTGGTACCGCTGAATATGCAAGGCAACCTATTACGAAGGGTTGCTTCAGCTGCTCAAAGAGAACCAGGTGCTGCATTTTACACATGCGAATTCCCGCTTAGTGAACACTGGATTGCCAGCTTCCATACAACGTCTTCGTTGCCGCACAAACTATCGCGCTTTGCAGTTTACCCAGCCTATTAGAGAGCTTGGAAACTCTATAGTGAAAAGAATTCGAAGCGCTGCCCGTCCCTACATGGCCCTTCATCTCAGGTAAGGTTGGTCGCAAAAGAAGCTACGTATTTGGCATGGGTAATTATAAGGGCTTCTAGGGTTTAAGAATGAAAATGCACAGGTACGAAAAGGACATGCTAGCTTTTACTGGTTGCACTCACGGGCTAACAGCAGACGAAGCTTCAGAACTGCGTGACATGCGCTTCCAAGTGAAGCACTGGAGGGAGAAGGAGATCGATGGAGAGATGAAGCGGCTGCAAGGAGGGTGCCCTTTGACGCCTCACGAGACAGGACTTCTTTTGAAAGCTTTAGGCTACCCTTTATACACTCAAGTATATCTTGTAGCCGGCGAGCCATACGGGAAGGGAAGTATGGCATCCCTGAAAGTCCACTTTCCTAATATCACCTCACATTCAACTGTGGCAACAGAGAGCGAGCTAGCCCCGCTACTAAAATACAGGAACAGGCTTGCTGGGGTGGATTACATCGTAGCTGTTGAAAGCGATGCATTTGTGTACACGTACGATGGAAACATGGCAAAGCTTGTACAAGGACATCGGTATTTCGAAGGCTACAGGACGACGATAAGCCCTGACAGGTATTTCAATGCTTTTTTGTGTGTCCAACCAAGCTGCACAGATTTTCCATGTCCTCTTTGTGTTCATTCTATCGTGAGACAGCAAGCATTGTATTAACGAGAACTGTGCATGAGGACATTTGAGTCGTCCACTATTATCAGCCCGTCACACATTTTGTGACCTTTTGCTCTTGTAATATCAGGAAAAACTACGTCCGGTTGGTAGACGCTTTGGAGTCTGGATTGATCACATTCAACGATTTCAAATCAGAAGTGGTAAGAATGCATGCAAATCGACGTGGGATTCCACATCCACGGGAACCTGAAAAAGAAATGCCAAAGCTAGAGACAAACTTCTATGCTAATCCCTTTCCCGATTGCATTTGTGAAGAAAGAAAACTAGATGATGAGCCATTGATCTCAGCATTTTGAGCCGAAATTCTTGAGACAAAGCCTTAGCTAGCATTCAATTTTTATCCACGAACTCCCTCGAAACCAAGCATTTTTTGAGCCAAAGATTCTTTGAGACAAAAGCAGTTAGCATTCATCTCTCAACTCCCTCCAACTCATTTACTTATAACACACATTTCATTAATTTTGGCACTTAGCCTTAGCATTCATCCTTCAACTCCCTCCAACTCCCTCCAACTCATTTACTTATAACACATATTTCATTAAGTTTGGACTCCTATGTCTACATTTCGCCTAATTTAAAAAATCCTTTCCATATGCAAAGTTTACTTTATGAAAATGTCATTCGATAACCAAAAGTATACTTTGTGGCACTGTCATTTTCACATAATAAATTTCACAATATCTCTCTATAATGTTGCACTAATAATGGAAAAACTACTATTAAATCTTAGTTTTGTATTTCTTGTTTTTAAGAATCCTATTCATGTTAAAAGAAATTTTTGAGTTATTAATTTGAATCCATGAAAAACACTTAAAAAATAAGAAAATTTTAATTTAATTGATGAAAATACACTTAAATCCAATGGAGAAAATAATAACACTCATAATATTCAAAAAATTAAAATATTTAAATAGAGAAGAGTCATGAAAGACTCTTTTGTACCTCAAAAAATAGCAATATCTATACTTGCAATTTTATATTATCATATGTTTACAAGAAATATTGCTCTGGATGAGACTTTGTACAAAGCAACCTGTCACGGCCTTTAATTCTACCTTTACAATGACTTAAGTACAAATGGACGATCCTGACAGTTGCTCACTTGAAGGTCCGATTCATCGACACTTGTTGCTTGGGTGCCATCTTCATTCACTCTCATCTGATCACCATCATCCCCAGTCTTTATTGATTCTTAAATGGTGTTATCATGGGCATTCTTCATTTGTGCTATCTCCTTCTACTTAGTACTTCCTCCTTAGCGAGCATTTTTTAAAACTCCATAATGTGCGACAGGCTTCATGGTTTGGGACCCAATCCTTTTTCATATAATTAGTATAGAGTGTATGGCTCATATCATACCGTTGTAAATGTTGTAGCTCTCCCTTGGGAATCCATGCTCATGTCCACTACTTTTGCAACCCAGAACTTCACATTCTCATGTTCATCGTTTGATGGTCAAACTACAACAAAACAATCACAACAACACAAAGCAACTATAGATGCACTTGGTAGATGCGCAAAATAGCAGGCGCATCTGTAGGCGTTGCTTGAATAGAGAAATTATGGACGTGTCTAATCACCCATCTAACAGATCGTCTATTTGCGCGTGTATTGACACGTCTATTTGCACGTCTACACTGAGAAAATACGGGCCCGTCTAACATTGTATTTATCAGTGTGTCTATTTGCGCGTCTATCAACACGTTTACACTAAGAATTAGACGCGTATTTAGATACAAAACAGAGAATACAGAAAGTGAGATTTTGGTGTACATCATTGCTTTCCAAACATTGCCCATGATTACCAAAGCACATAATTTTAACAAAAACATCAATGCTTTTTTGCAAGCCCACATATACAAGAATTAAGTGAGGTGAGGAGAATGAGACAATATGTAAAATAGTTTTGCCATTATCAATGATGGGCCATGGTTTAATCTCATCCTCAATGAGATCAACCCTTGCCAAACTATCTACTTCAAAATCCAAACAAGTATTTAGATCTACAAATACATTCAACCCACTCCTACTTGTGCTACTCATGTGCTCATCGAAATCAACATCACCAATGGTAGGCTCGTCCTCACGGGTAATGGTCTCAATATCTGTATCTCCTATCTCATGATCATCCTCCTCTCTCGTATCACGGTCATCATCACGTCCATGGCCATGATCATCCTCCATACGTTCCATATTAGTAAATGTACTATACATCACTTTGGAACGTGGCATAATAGGTATGACATGCCACCATCTATTATTATCCACCATTGGTTGATAGACAACCTAATTTAAACACAAATACAATCATGTTATTTTCCTTGCATCAAATATTTAAAAGCGAGTATTTTTATATGTGTGCATAGTACCTATTCACATTGTTACGGTAGTCCTAGTGTGTCCTTCCTACTTTGCCAAAACTTTGTGGAGTCAATAGTTACAACGCCACTTGCATGGCGTTTGATTGTTGCATTAGGGACTCTTTCCACCACGTCCTTAAACCACTTTACATCCAAAACATACACAAAGAAGCGTCGAAAATCAAGCTTAATAATATCTTGGATTATGCCACAATAATCATCCATGGTTCCATTGGCTCCCTCAAAGCTAGCAATGACATGGCAATCTTGTGTGTTTCTCTTATCATCAATCCATTGTGTTCGAAAATGCTTGCCCTCACACCATATAGCATTGAACATAGTGCACTACACCAAGAAAAAATCAATTAAATAAGCAATCTAAATTATTGAAAGCTCTTAACTTATGCATAACATTCTATATACCGACCTTGCCCATGCATCCCCTAGCATACTCCCATTCTTCCATTGTGATATGCATCCCCTCGTCTTTCTCTACTTTCTCCATTTCATCAAGTAGCCAATCCACATGAATATCCTTTGGAAGTGCTCTTAGATACTGAGGGTATGGCACACGAGATCCGTGGTGTGTACAAAAGAGGGCCCTTTCTTCTTGTCTTCTTGCCTTTGCATCCTCGTATCTTGTCACCCATCTTTTCATCACATCACTATTAAGCACACAATAGAGGTTGATACTATTATGCAACTCTGTGTCTATTACTTTGTTGTGTTTGAGGCACAATAGAGGTCATCCTTAGGTCTTCATCATCTCTCCATAGTCGTCGGAGAGAGCTATCTAAATCAACAAGAAATTCAGAAATATATACAAGTGACTCTTGTACCAACCAACCCTCGGCCATGCTACCTTCGGGTCTTGCATTTTGTCTCACGAAGCCCTTCAAGGTCTTCATGAAGCGCTCGAGGAAGAACAACTATCGTGCATGTATAGTACCGCATATAGCAATCTCATCCACAAAATGCACTATAAGATGTAGTTGGCTTGTGAGAATAGAACGTGGAAATGTCTCCTCCACTAAACAAACCACCTCCGTTGACATAACTCGAGCATTCTCAAGCGTGGTGGGATCTATTTCCTTTGAGCTCACATACCTAGAAATGAAAAAATACACCATATTAGCAATATGAACACCTTGCATAGAGCATTGATATGCATCATATTTTGTATCATGTAAAGTAACTCACAAGCTCGCCCATCTTGTAAATACAATCTTTCACATCCTTCGATGCACTACGTGAAATGCTAGTAGGTAGTATGAACTGAACCCACGAGGAGGTGGTTGATTAGTTGCTTATAATTATTCACTCACAAATTTGAAAGGAAAAAGATATTATGCACATAAAATACTTACTTGGAGCATCTTGTGCCAATCATGAGATTTCAAGCCATATAATTGCTTTACACCTCTTTTGTTGCTCTTTGTAAAAGCTCCCTTCAAACACCTCATGCATCGAGTGGGAGTACGAATTGTAGTAATAGTGTGCTTAACCGTCACCATCTCTAGCTTTGATAACCTCCATGGTGCACAAGGTAAAAAAACACGCCCATTTTGTCTCTCTCGTGGCCAAGCTTCATGCATCCTCCCTGTGGTATGTAGATCCTCCCTTATGCGTACAGAATCTCGTGTCCCATTCAAATGCTCCCAAATGGTAGATGCCACATTCTTGAAGGTATGCATGGGATCAAGCAGCTGATTGATCTTGAGGTGGGACCAATATGGTAAACGATAAAAGATGGAGTATCTAAACAAAATAAAGTGTTAGCGGGCAATCTTTATTTCCAGCCAATATAGCACACAATAGTTACAAACCCTTACTGGCTCATGCCAAGTGGTCGAGGAGTTGTGGAACCGTCCCAAATTCTCATCCGATCTCCTGTGGTGAGTGATTGTGGGAGGACTTCATTCCAAGGGGCAACATATCTAGGATGATCAGGTGGGAGAAATTGATGGTGATTCTCATAGATGACCTTATTCAATGCGTCTACCCGTGAGGCCACTAGTGAAGGACCACAAATAGGACATGCATGGTAACCCGATGTAGTGAGACCTGAACAATAGATGCAATTAAGAGTTGAAGGTGGGTTTAGGGTGCCACATCGTTTGCCTATTCATAATTAGAAGTGCAATGCTTACTTGAACACTCGCCATAGCCTGGGAAGTCATGCATCATCCACATCAAGAGTGCTTTGCAGTTGAAGTCTCGTGACGAGGGAGGCATGCTCACATCATGCACCTCGATACCTCTCCAAAGTATCTCTAGCTCGTCAATCAAAGGCTCCAAATAAACATCAGGATTTTTGACTTTATGTTTCCCTGGAATTAGAAGGGACAGCATAACATGTCCTTTCTTAATAGCCATAAAGGGTGGAAGATTATAATTCACCAATATCACTGGCCATACATAGTAAGAGGTGCTTTTGAGACCAAATGGGTTCACACCATCCATACCCAATCCAAGTCTCAAGCTCCTAGGTTATTCCTTGAAGCTTGGCCATGTGTCTTCAATATGCTTCCACGTAGGAGAGTCCGCGAGAGTTCTCCACTTGCCATCGGTTGATCGATGGGAGGAATGTCATGACATGAGCTCTATAATGGATTTGCACTTGAACATATGTTGGACGCGAGGGATTATGGGAAAATGTCGTAAACCTTACGAGGCACATCCAAAGTTTTTAGATTTGCTCTATATCTTGCCTCTTCACAAGTAGGGCACTCTCTTGCATCCTTATGTAGTCCACGAAACAAAATGCAATCGTTGACACATGCATGGATGCGCTTGTAATCTAATCCTCCAAGAGAGGTCACATGTTGCCTTGCCATATCTCTTGAGGTTAGTAATTTATTCTCCCTTGGAAGCATTTTACACAATAGCCTGCACGTGACGACCATAAATGAGGAAAAGCATTCGAGTAGTTGACCCACTAGCATAGTTCACCATGTTTGCAAAATAGACTTTAAAGCTTACTTGAGTAATGCATTCAAACTTGCATTGCTCCATCCATAGATGGTTTGCAAGTTTAGTAACTCAAGGGAGGCATGTAGAACAGAGAATGTGCACCCCTCAAACAGTGGATTCGAGGCTGCAGTAAAAAGATCATCCTGCTCCATGCTATCATCCCTCCCTTGATGGACATATAAATCCCGCACCATATCATCAAACACCTCCTCCTCCATGGCTTCATGAGGTAATGGTGGAGGGCTACTATCACCATCACTCCATTCATCCGTAACGGTCCCTCTTGAAGATCCCACCTCATATTGCCGATGCTTCGCCTCCTCGCAGGGAGCATAGGGCAACATATGCGGGTGTGGCACTGCATCCTGTATCAAATTAAAACGAGATCATAACTCAAACATATGAACACCCATAGGTATCTGAATCAACCTTAACTCTTTAACACTTACCATGTTTACGGTCGCATCCCATTCTCCATGCTTTGAGATGTGATTGAGTGTAATCCTGCATGCACAATACATGTTTCCTCGACATCGATCACACATACATTTGATTTTTGGCTCCAACCACATTTCGCGATGGTGGATACGGAGGGATTCATCCTCACTGGAGCTACTTGTTGAAGATGAAGACATCCTACAAACAAACAACCCAAAAAAATTTGCTTTTCTTCAAATATTTCATTTTAAACTTTGTGGCCTTTGATGCAGCCATAGCAATGACTGCTCTTACGGTTGCCATCCTTGCAACCGGACTGAATGTTTCTTCATAATCAATGCCATATGTGTATGCAATTAGGGGAGAATTGGGGTCTCAAAAGGGCCTCATAAGGAATGAATTAGGGAATACTTAGTGGGCTAATGCAAGGGGCTTGGAGGGTCCCAAAGAGGCGTAACCAGCCCACCAACCTAGCTGGGTTAAGCCCACATTTGAGCCTCCCTCTCCCCCATCAATGAGGGGAGAGGGCCACTTTTTGAAATTTGAATTTCAAATTTCGAATCTCCCTCCCTCCCTCCCTCTCTCTCTCTCTCTCCCTCCCTCCGTCCCTCCCTCTCCCTCCCTCCTCCCTCCCTCCCTCCTTTCTCCTCCCTCTCCCTCTCCCTCCCTCCACCTCCCTCCTCCTCTCCCCTCCTCCGTCTTGGTCCTCCTCCTCCCTCCTTCCTCTCCCCTCCTCCTCCTCCTAGCTCCTCCTCCCTCCTTCCTCTCCCCTCCTTCTCCAGCGGCCCAGGCTCCCTCTCCTCTGCTCCTCCCTCTTGCAGAATCTCTCCCCTTCTCCTCCCTCCTATAGCATCTCTCCCCTCCTCCGTCTTGCTCCTTCTCCTCCCTCCTCCCTCTCCCCTCCTCCTCCTTTTGGCTCCTCCTCCCTCCTTCCTCTTCCCTCCTTCTCCAGCCACCCAGGCTCCATCTCCTCTGCTCCTCCCTCCTATAGAGTCTCTCCCCTCCTCCTCCCTCTTGTAGCATCTCTCCCCTCCTCCTCCCTTTTGCAGCAGCTCCTTCTCTCCCTTCTACACCTGTCGCTCTACTCTCCTCCTCCTCTTCCTCTTTCCCTCATCTCCTTCTCCTCCTCCCTCTTCCTTGCTACTCTCTCCCTCTCATTGCTCCATCTTTGCCAGTTCTCCCCTACATTTTAGCCTGCATCATTGATACCTCTCTTTAAGTACTCATGGCACCATTCGAGGACATATCCAACAAGTACCATGTGAACCTACAACTAGAGGTAGAATATGCAAGCACACAATCTTTGGGATATAGTGGAACTCCTCAAAGTGTGCTCCACAGTCTTCGATTGCAAGGGAAGAAGCATCTTGACCTTTCGGTGGATGGAAACTTGTATCCTTTAGACCTTGCCACCCAAAAGAGTCCTCCTTTTCATACAGTGCATGATGTTGTTCGGTTTGTTGGCAAGGGACATGCTGGATTGCTCGGTTATTACAATCGATTGAACCATTCTCAGACATTGGCTATGCAAGCAGGTGAGGTGCAGAGAGCCCAAGCAGAAGAACTTGTACATTTGGAAAATATTACTATTGTGGCAATGCATAATAGTATGCAGGATCTCCAATTGCAAAACAAAGAACTCAATGACAAAGCACATGCACTGGACTTGGAGTGACATGAATTGGAAGAATCAATCCAGAATCTCGCTGAAAGCAAACAAGATTTGGAAAGGTCTATCTATGGCCAAGTTCAACATGCTATGGAGAAGGAACGAGAGAAGTTGATAGAATGAGTACAAAAGTTGAAGGGAACACCTTTGGGACTGAAGGAGAGGAAAAGACAATTGAATCTATGGATGCATTGTCAACCAATAGTGGTGCCCGAAAGAGAAGAATATGAGCTGCAAGGTTAGTTCCCCAAATTTTCAATGAAATTTCTTACTCCAAAATATTTGTGGTATTGCATTCTTTCCACTAAGACTCATTTGTACTCTACTTTAGGAATTTCATGGAGGATGTGATGGGAACAATGGAAATGGATGATAGTGATCCTTCATATGTTCTAAGAAGTTTAATAAAGCCAAGTGATGTCATGGAAGTGTTGAAGGACCCTAGATAAAAAGGGCTATGTAAACAAGTTGCTAGAGGGGTAATGAAGGATTTCAAGGGCCTCGTGCAAGCAAAGGTGGTGCTTGGAGCTTGTGATGCTGCTCGTGTAAGTCGTGAAGCTTACAACTATGTTTTTAAAATTTTCAAGTTTGCTATGGAGGAAAAGTATAAGATATCTACAATGCCATTTCCAACATCGTGGTCTGTAAGGCTTGCACATCAAGAAACAAACCAATGTGCTAGAGAAAAGCTTGGAGGATACCATTGTGTAAGTGGCACAATGACTTAGAAGAGTAACAAGAAATCTGGCATCCAAGTGTTTGAGATGAATGCTTTCAATAATGTTTACGTGGATGTAGAGAATTTGCAGAGAGCCATGGTCAAATTCTATGGGATGAGAGAAGAAGGTAAGAGAAAAAGACTAAAGACGAGGCTTTTAGTAGGTTCAAGGAATGGCATGTAATGGTCGAGAAAGAAACGGGGAGGAAGGTGAAGAAGTTGAGATCAGACAGAGGTGGAGAGTTCACATCAACTGAATTCAAAAGTTACTGCAAAAGTCACGGAATCAAGAGGCAGAAACCCCCGCCACATACATCACAGCAAAATGGAGTAGCAGAACGCAAGATGCGCGTCATTTGTGAAATGGGCCGGAGTATGATGAAAGGAAAAGATTTGCCAAAGTCTTTCTAGGCTGAAGCATGTAACACTACAGTCTACATCCTAAATCGTAGCTACATGAAGGCTATGAACAGGATGACTCCACTGCAAGCCTTTTTTGGTAAGAAACCTTTAGCTGCACATTTCAGAGTTTTTGGATGTGACTGTTTTGTGCATGTCCCTAATGCTACCAGGACCAAATGGGAACTGAAGAGCCGGAAGTGTATTTTCTTGGGCTACAGTGAAGAGGCAAAGGGTGACCATCTCTATAACCCTGTTACCAAGAAGGTAATTGTAAGTCGCGATGTGGTCTTCTCAGAACAGCCACGTCAATTGGAGGAGGATGCTTCCTTCCCAGACAACTAGGACCAGGATAACCATCTAGTACCACCACCAACAATAGACCGAACTCCCCCAACGGTGCTTGGGAGGATTCAAGACAAAGAAGATGAAGAAGAGCCTACAGAACCACAACGGCAACGGCCATTCTTGAAGTGGTAAAGTAGCTTTTAGATGGCAGAGAACCTCCGGCCATTAAGGAGGAACCATCTGAACACCACCGGTCCAAGAGATTAGAGGAGCAAAGAAGGGAGCAGGAACACTTGGTCAACTATGCTTTGATGACAGAAGTGATCCGTGCTGATGAACCCAAGTGTCTTGAAGAGGCACAGGCGATGATAGGTGGATGGAGGCTATGCAATCGGAGTATGGCTCCATAATGAAGAACAACACTTAAGACCTTGTGGATCAACCACCAAAACACAAGGTAATCGGAACCAAGTGGGTGTACAAGACCAAGTACAAGTCCGACGGCACATTAGATAAGTACAAGGCTCGGATCATGGCAAAAGGATTTGCACAGGTACATGGTTTTGATTATCAAGATAGTTTTGCTCCCACAGCTCGAAGTCTAACCACAATTCGTAGTGTTTTGGCTTTAGCTGCCCAGGGAAGTTGGCCCGTGTTTCAAATGGATGTGAAATCTACCTTTTTGAATGGAGATCTCAAGGAGGAGGTATACGTGGAACAACCACTAGGTTTTAAGATCCCTGATTCAGAAGGTAAAGTCTGCAAACTGAAGAAGGCACTTTATGGACTGAAACAAGCCCCACGAGCGTGGTACCAGCGAATTGATGCCTACTTTTTGCAAAACGGGTTCAGGAGGAGCCCATCTGATGCAAATTTGTATATCTTTAGAGAAGGAGGCAGGTGTATGATCGTGGTCCTTTATGTGGACGACCTTGTCATAATAGGGAACCATGAAGAGAAGATCTCACAGACAAAGCATTTGCTTGGAAGAGAGTTTGAAATGATAGACCTCGGACTGATGCATTTCTGTTTGGGGATTGAAGTTTGGCAGGAGCCAAAACAGATCTTCATTTCATAGCTGAAGTATGCTAGAGAGATACTGAAGGCATTTGGCATGGCTGAGTGCAAGACAGTTGGTACCCCTATGGAGGTTGACGTGAAGCTCTCAAACGAGGATTCATCACCATTGGTGGACGAAGCAAAGTACAGAAGGCTTGTGGGCAGCTTGATTTACCTGTGCAACACACGGCCGGACATCAGTTTTGCGACTGGTGTACTAAGCAAGTTTTCCAATAAGCCCCGAGAGAACCATTGGAGGGCAAGGATGTGGGTGTTGAAATACATCAAAGGCACACTTGATTATGGCATCACCTATACCAAGGGCAACATCTTGACCGGATTCTATGACTCGGATTGGGCAGGAGACGTGGACAGTAGGAGATCAATGACAGGGTACTGTTTCTCACTTGGATCTGGAGTTGTGTCATGGGTCAGCAAGAAGCAACCCACAATTGCTCTTTCTTCTACCGAGGCCAAGTACAAATCTGCATGCTTTGCTTCTTGCAAGGCAGTGTGGTTGAGGAGGACTTTGGGGGACATGGGTGCAGTGCAGAACAAGCCCTACATAGTTATCATGTGACAATCAGAGTTGCGTGGCGATTGCAAAGAACCCAGTGTTCCACGCTCGCACAAAACACATTGAGATTCAGTATCACTTTGTACGCGAGCTCATCATGGATGGAGAGGTCGACTTGGGGTACTGTTCGACTATGAAGAATGCTGCAGACATCTTCACGAAGGCTCTTGGAAGAGACTTGCTGGAGAGGCATCTTCATCGACTTGGCATTGGGCCGAAAAAGTAAGTTCACTTGTGGGTGGACATTGAGGGGGGGTGTTAGATATCAATGCTCCACTCTCATGTAACTATTCCAGAACCAGCTAACTCTACATATAAGCCCCCCATATAAGGAGAAGCTCGATTATCTGGTAGGTCTTGGTTTGGACACCAGATGGGGGCCATGTGTGGCCTGATGGCTACACGGCTTCAGATAGAGTTGGCACACCACCAACTAGGCTACATGCAAGTGCGGGAAGGCATCCCTTGACTGACCGCATTGAGGGTAGACGGAGCATTTTCTGAGGTAGCCCACTCTCGGGTTGCGGGGCCCGTTTGGAGCCTTAGATAATCTCGGATGGCTCTGTTTTATGCACCAGTTCTATCGTATGGTCGGTGGCCTATTTCGGGACCGACCCCCTGTTGAGAGAGTGAGTTTGGCAATGCCAAATCATTGGGGGTGAGAGGTGAGATGGTCACATATGATTGTACATTGAGGAGGGGTGTTGAAATGTGCAATGTCCAATTGATGGGATATTGTGTTGGTACCCTAGAGGGGTATGTTTGTGGGAATTATGGTAGCCACACAAGAAGATGTGAACTACATGAATGGATGTGGGACATTGGTCACCACAAGATGGATGTGGATTAGAGGATGCCACACAGTAGGCTTATGCCTTGAGACTCTCTATATAAGAGGTCTATCATTGTATTGTTTATCAAGCATTGGAATAGATTGGTTGAGTGTTGCCCACGTTGTTGTTTCTCCATTATGGATTTCCTTGTATGGTTCAATCCTCCATGATTGTTACACTAATCTCATGTAGCCCTAGGCTTAGTGGCGGTCTCATTTAGTTTCTTAACATGGTATCAGAGCTGGTAGTCCACAAGCTTAGGTAGATTAGTGTGTTTTCTTTCATGTCTTTTGTATAGAGAAAAATAATGGCAACACTCTATCATTAGGGAGAGTTTTGTGTGAGATTATGCCTTTGCTGGATTTGGAGTAGCCCATGAAAGAGCCAGGCTTGAATTGAAGTTTTCTACTATGAGAAAAGAAGACTGATGTAGGTTTCTGCTGCAAAGGACATTGCTGTGTACAGAAGATGTACTTGGAGGATGTTGTTTCAGAAGAAGGAGCTTCTATTGCTACAAAGATGGTTGTTGTGAAAGAAGAGGTGACACATCAGCAAGCAAGCAGCTACTACCATCATGGAGTCTCTGCTGTGAAGATCAAGAGATGCCCAGGAAAGAGGCAAGCTGAATTGAAGACTGAAGACTAGTGTTGTTCAAAGATTTGCTGCTCGTGTGCTCATGGAAGAAGCAAGAGAATGCAAAAGAAGAAAAGTGGCAAGGAAGAAGCTGCAGCAAGTGCAGGAGCAAAATCAAGAGCAGCATGAGAGGAATCAAAAGGAGTTACAAGATGGTTGCAGCGAAAGGGATGCTGGTATGATTGCTGTCTTTAAAGTTGCTGCAGTAATTTTGTTATTGGTTTGTAATGCTCAAAGTAGAGCATGCATTGTCTTCAAAGAAGAAAGGCACTGTTCATTTAGTGCACAAATAGGTGCATAGTAAAAGTTTGGAAAGCCAGCTTGGGCTGGTGAAGGCGATGGCCTTAAGAGAGCCTTGTGAGCTCACAAAGGAAAAGTGCCTCAAGGGAGGTACTATTGTATGCAGCAAAGAAAGAAAAGAGAATAGTGGCTGAGAGCTATGCGACAGCATAAGAAAATCGCATAAGAAAGTCGTTGAAGAGAAGCAAGACGAATCGAAAGGAGGATGAGTAGCAAATAGTCGAAGCATCAGCACCGAATAACAGGAACAGGCGCAAGAGGCAAGCGGATTCTAAGAGAAGCAAGAGCCAGACCTCGTACGTCTGAGACACCGCGCTGCCGCGTTTGCTGGTATCCTCGGTTGGCTTGGCAAAAGCAGTGCTCGACACAAATTGAAGTAGATACACATGACGCACAAGAGTCCGTTAGAAGGCGACGAATCGAATGAGAATGTATCCAAAGAGGAACGAAGGCAGCAGCGCTGACCATAGCGTAAGCCGAGGAAAGAGCGAAATAGACAACATCTTGCAGGGAGGTAGAGTTATTGATAGTATCCCACCAGCTACTGTCGAGGAGCTACCGAGGAGCCATGGATGGGGAAATGCAGGCGCCCTTCTACATTGCAGGAGGGAGCTCCTCGCACAGATCTTGCAAGAAAGAAGAACAAAGCAAGGAAGCATTGAGAGAAGCAGCCGGTGGTTTTCTCTTCGAGTGGTAGTCTGCGAACAAACGAAATCGAACGAGGTGAAGAGGAGTGGCGGCTGCTTGAATGTCATGCAGAAGATGATTATTTTGGTCTTTGGTTTAGGGTTATACGACACCCTAAATTTTGTGGTTCAAAAGATCTTATCCTCATCCTTTGTACTCATGAAAATTCCTCCATCTTTTTTATCCCACTATGCTATATGGTACATGAAAAATTTTCTAATTTTCTTACGCCTTGGAAAATTGCCGCAGCATTGGCTTGTATGGCAAATCATGGATATGTTGTATCATGACCGAGATTATTGTGGGTTCCCTGCCCTTGCGTTGACATAAAATGAATGTAATTTTCTCTCATCCATGTTTATGAGGGTCCTCTGCCCGAGCCCACGGGTGCTCAAAAAGATATTTGATTGTGGTGTGCAAGAGTAGTGTACATTGATAATGTACTACTTGGGTTGGTTCCTTCTCCCTGACACATGGGGTGTCTAAAAAGCACTTGGGTGGTTCCGCCCGAGCAACATGGTGCTCGAAATGGACTTGAGGTGTCTAGGTTGCTAGACACATGCACACACATTTGTTGAACACTCCAATTTGTCATTGAGGGGGAGTGTTGAGAGAGTGAGTTTGGCAATGCCAAATCATTGGGGGTGAGAGGTGAGATGGTCACATATGATTGTACATTGAGGAGGGGTGTTGAAATGTGCAATGTCCAATTGATGGGATATTGTGTTGGTACCCTAGAGGGGTATGTTTGTGGGAATTATGGTAGCCACACAAGAAGATGTGAACTACATGAATGGATGTGGGACATTGGTCACCACAAGATGGATGTGGATTAGAGGATGCCACACAGTAGGCTTATGCCTTGAGACTCTCTATATAAGAGGTCTATCATTGTATTGTTTATCAAGCATTGGAATAGATTGGTTGAGTGTTGCCCACGTTGTTGTTTCTCCATTATGGATTTCCTTGTATGGTTCAATCCTCCATGATTGTTACACTAATCTCATGTAGCCCTAGGCTTAGTGGCGGTCTCATTTAGTTTCTTAACACCCCCAGTCGATCGTTTTGAGTGGACTGGGTTGGTCACCCAATTGAGCCTAACTAGCTATGCCTAGTGGCTATATAAGAGCAAGCCCGTGAAGCCCATTTCATCACTGGCTACTGTAACCCTGATTCCTTAGCATCCAGCCTCTGTCTTCTACTATTTCTAGCATGCCATCGAAGCTTCTTTTCACAGGAGCACACGGTTGGGAGGCAGCGCCATCTATTGTATCAGTTCTACAGTAATCAAATTTTTTATTCTCCATACTATCTTGTTTTCTCTCTTGCATACTATATCCTATTATCTGTTGAGCATAGACATTGTATTATTTTCTTACAGCTCAGTTGGTAAAAGAGCACAAGGTAGAGAGGGTGAGCATTTGTATCATGAATGACGCCTTGCATTTTGCTCAAGGGGATGAGGAAGTTGAGCAGGGTTTCTCACTCCAGTCTGAGAAGGACATATGGTGGCTTGCAACCTTTGAGACCCCAAAGGAGTGCCATGAGACATTGAAGTGGGTTTTGGAGAGAACCAGCATCCCGTCAATTATTCGAATGTAAGAGGCAGGGCAAACATTAATAGTGGATGGGCGTGGAACGTTTCAAGTTGAATGGCATCTAGCTGGTGATTTGAAGACCCTGAAATGCTTGTATGGTTGTGATACAGGTGTAGATGCAAAATGGACATGCTTGTATTGCACCCACTCTCAGAAGATGCAAAAGGGAAGCCTACAATGGGAAAATGGCATCCTTTCTTGCAACCAAAGTGCAGCCCCTGATGGTCACAAAAAGGATCCTAAGTGGGACCCCATTCAACTAATTCCATTGGAGCAGGTACACATGTGTACTTTGCATGCTAAACTACATATACTTGATAAGTTACTCTATCTCCATCTAGTCTATGCTTGGAATTTGAGGCCACATCAAGTATCTGCACAATGCATTGCAAAAGCTGAAGAACTACTCTCACTAATGGGACTTCACAGAGGCAATGTGAAGCTTCAGCAGGACAAGAAACAATTAGGAAAGACACAAAATCTTCCTGCTAAAGTGTCCATGGGTGGAGGAAAGGCAAGGAGGTTCTTTTCCAACCACAATGTTGATAAAGAAAAACATACATTGGCTCAAAGCATCCTAGGTTGGGAGTAATAGAAAGCTTTGTGTGAGTGCACTACAAATCAAGCTTCACATCCATGAATTGCTACTTTGAGAGCAAAACTATTGACAAAGCTTGATGCATTTATAAAGTTGCTTAGACAAGGTCAAACAGATGAGCTTTATTATGAGAGATTCAGGATGGCATTAGGAGAATTCATATCATTGATGGTAGAAGCATGGGGGGAGTCACATATTACACATTACATGGTAATCCTCCTTAGGCTGAAATTTTGTACTTTAAACTTGAGTCAGTTTATGTTTCTAATACAATGTTTTTGTTTACAGCGTATTCTTTACGCACATGCACCATGGTTTGTGGAGCAATGGGACCCTCTATCCAAGGACAAAGCAAACCCCTAGGTGTGACAAGCCACCTCGAAGGACCCACCAGACATAGGAAGAGGAGTCTGAAGAGGTGGTTGCAAGGGAGGAGAGGCGAAAGAAGTTCAAAGCAGACAAGCGGCCATGGAGCCATGTCCAAAGGCCAGTGCAAGGTCCCCCAAAGATTAAGAGGTGCAAAAAATCAAGCGTGAAGGCCCTTTAGGAGATTCGCAAGTTCCAAACCACTGTGGACTATCTCATTCCCCATGTACCCTTCCAACGTGTTGTACGTGAAATAGCACAGCATTACAAGGATGATGTGTGTTTCACTTAGGCGCTATGGGAGCAATTTAGGAGGCAACGGAGCAAATGACAGTAGGTCTTTTTGAAGACGTGAACTTATGTGCTATCCATGCCAAAAGAGTAATAGTGATGGACAAGGATCTTACCCTCACCAAGCGCATCCGCTGCGATCCCTCTCTTAGGCCCTAGATGTTGTTTAGGTTCATTTGGTGTAACTTGAATCATTTTGTAAATCTCTGCCCTTTGAGGCCAATGAATAAAATATATTTTTATGTTCTATTACTATTCCCATGTTATTATACATGTTACGTGATGCTTTCCATCAGTTTATGCAAGTTCAGTGTGAATTTGAGTGGTCAAATGATGTTTTTTCACCGTGGCACAGAAGGCAAATGTGTTTGGCATGCACCATAACGGGTTTTTACTTTTCTGGGCTCCCCGTGCGATGCCAAACACATTTGCCTTCTACCGCGCGGTGAGATTCTTACTAGATTTCTCATAAATGACCATTATAGCACAAATATTTATCTGATTACATGCTTTTGAATAGAATAGTGAATGAAAATATTAATGGCAACAACAATTAAAGTTACAAAATACAATGACAGTATAAAATAAATTATGTAAAAGACACAAAATGGGGCACTGTATAAAAAGTAAAGCTGTATTTATATAAAATAAATTTTCTATACAATAAGGCTTCAAAGCCTTTCTTTCTTCTCTAAAACATTGAGAACATCAAGCTTCGAATTCTCAAATACACTCCTAGTTGATAGAGAGTGAACGCTATTGTCGTTGTTGGCCAGGGACATGGTTGTTGCTGTCAATGCCATACCTTGAAAATTGGTTCCAAAGGCATTGAGGACAGCCATGCAGTTCACCAAAATGACCTTGTCAGCATTGCGATTGATGTCAGCATGACCAATCACTCATGACAAGGCCTTGCACTTCAGGAGATCATCAGTGCCATGTGGAGAAAACTTTTTGTGGATAAACACAAAGCATCCTTTTGCTCGGCCGAAGCTACTGTGAACAAGGCGTTGTTGAGATGAGAATAGGCCGACCTCAAATGCCTCCTGCAACAGTCCAACATTACATTAGAATTCCGTTAAAGCAAAAGTATACCAAGAGAGAAGAAATTCAAAGCTCATAGTTTCTTACCACTATGGAGTCGTCATGCTCAATCCCTTCCTCTTTGTCAATGAGGATGGATCCAGAGGCCTCTTGCTGTTTGGAGTGAGATGTGGAGGCTTCTTCTGGAACATCAGGTAGGTCAAAGTAGATTGATGTCTCTGCATCTTTGATTTGGGCTAGTGTTAAAGCAAGAACCTCTTCTATTGAATCATCTTCTCCCAAAAACCCAGGTTCTTGCATAGTCGTGTCCACCTCGTATCCACACAAGACACCAAGAGCTTCATCCTCCCGGAGACCAAACATAACCTCTATGTCATGGAGAAAGACGTATTGTTCTCCATCGACAAGAAGGGGAGCAAGAAACCATATCATTGTTGCAGGTTCAACAGACGTGGTGCCCGAGGTGGAAGGAATTTGAGAAGTAGAATGGGGTTTAGGAGGTCGCTGGAGCACTTCCAGGGCAATGCAACTTCCTGCTCCTCAGCTTCTTCATCTATGGGCTCTTTATTGTAGATGTTGGGCATATCTACAGAAATAAGAGGATCGGAAAGGGCAGGTGCAGGGTCTGGGGCTTGGGGTCAAGGCCTCCTCTTCCATTTGTCCCTCTTGGAGAAAAAAAATAAAGGTCATTTCCCAAGATAGGAACCTATTTCCTATGTTTCCGATGGCTCCACATGCTAGGAGGCCATCAGTGTCCACCTCCCTAAACCCTAGGGGTGTGAGCTGGGCTCGAAAGCGATCTAAACGCTTGATGAACGTGGGTTCTTGATTGAACAAGTACTTCAAATAATCAATTGGGACCCATCTTTTTGTAGACTCATCAAGTTGATATGCAAAACTCACAATGTAGTCTTGCATGTACTTGATGAGGTCTTCAAAATTGTCTCGGGCTCCCAAGTAGGTGCCTAGGACATCTATGCTCTTATCAAAGACTAGAAATAACTCCTCCTCTCTATCAATTAATGGAGTACAGGAGATGAAATCATGGAAGGCAGACCTAGCAGAATCCATGTTAGTTTGGTAGCTAGGAGAACTATGGCTATGATAGTGAAACTTTGAAACTAAAGTAACTTTATAACCTATATATACCCAAATGTTCTAAATATAAAAAATAAAAAGGATTATAAATTTTTTGGGAAAAACTTGACATTGACATGAAACAAGACCATTCAAAACATCAAAATTAATTGCACCACTATTAATTGGAAAATGTCAAAATCCACAATTGTTCCACCCCACATTGTTTACAATCTTCAATATTGTGGGAGGGATAAAAGTGGCACTATGCACAAGCTTCTCTGCATGCTTTTCTACCTTTTCACCAAGGTAAAGTGAAAGGACTCAGACATGCCACCCTCCATGACCAATAGGTGTTCTCGCAGTCCCTAAGAGTCCACTGTGATGTGACAGTCACATTCTTGACATCTCCTAAATGAGAACCAATACATAAACTTACCCCTGTATTATCATCATCGTTAGAGTCAAGGGGGAGCCAATTGCCACCTGTTTTCTTCCAGCGCCTATATTGGAAAGCAAAATATAACATTTGGTGAGAGATGTGGTACTTGACAACCATATTGTCCTTACATACATGGCATTGAAACAAATCACCCTTTTGTTCACCTGACCTACTTCCCCAATTCACCCCAAGCAATTCCTCAAGGGCATTCTCATGTAGGCACTTGCATGACCACATGGTTTTTGTTTTGTGCATCTAGATATTCTGAAAACAAGAAGCAAAAATGTGCAAAGGCATAAACCAAGACAACCTTACCCATTTAGAGCCAAATGTAAACTTCATGGCCATGCCCACATCCTTTGCAATCTTTTCCTTATATGATTGCATTGTTCTTGTGTCCACCATGCTGCAATCCATGTCTTCAAGTTGTGGTGTTGCAATGCATTGAAGATGGCCATATCCTTATGCCATCCTTGGAGTGATGTACTTGGCATTTTACCAATGGATATTTCTCTGTTTCAAAGCAGAGGACTTCTCTCCATCATGCATTTGCCTTCCTAAATCCTCATGAATGGTAGTAAACTTACCTAAGAAGCACTTGACTGGTTCCCACTCCTCAAAGTCTAAAGAAAATACATCTGCTATGCACAAGTGCTATTTCAAAATACAAGTTCAAACTGACTCATTACACTGGTTCTATTTCAAAATACAATTTCAAACTGACTCATTACACAAAATGCAGACTTACAATGCGATGGTATTGTCGATTGATTGCTTGACAGAGGAAGGTGCATGTCCTTCCCCATGTAGATGTGTTGCACCTTTGCAAGCCATCCTTTCTTCCCAAGCTTGAACTTCATGATACGGCCCTTCCATTCATGCAAAAGATCACCTCTTTTGCTCTTGGGAAGCTTATGTGGACCCTTGGCAGATCCTCTCATGACTATCCAATCATTCAAGCTATAGGTGCAAGGCACCCATTCACCCAGTGCATTTTTTCTCCTGTGGGACACAGAGTACATGTATGGTCTTCTCACCATGCTTGTACAGAGGTCACAACAGCAATAGTGGACTAGAAAGTGCAGCTTGGAGGGAGAGAGTAGCTCCAATAGAGGGAGAGAGAGGGAGAAGGTATAGAGGGTGCAACTGAAGGTTGAGAGAAGCTCCAAGAGGTGTTGTAGCTAGGAATGGAGGGAGAAAGAGTAGAGGGGGATGAGCAGCTGCTCCAGGAGGTGTTGTAGCTAGGAATGGAGGGAGAAAGAGTAGAGGGGGATGAGCAGCCACCACAAGAGGTACTGTAGCTAGGAATGGAGGGAGAAAGAGCAAAGGGGGATGAGTAGCTACTGAGGTTGGAGGTGATGTAGCTAGGAATGGAGAGAGAATGAGCAGCTGCTACAGGAGGTGCTGGAGAGGGAGAAACACAGTGGACCAGAGCAGGAGGGGCCAGAGAAGATGCCAAATGAGTTCCCACGTTTGAAAAATGGAGGGAGAATGGAGCTGGACTAGAGAAAAGGACAAGACAGGGCCTGTAACAAGCTGATAGGGGCGGAAAATTTGCCCAAAAGGGCCCACTGCCTCTTGAATGACTTGTAGGTATGTTTGGGGGAGGTGCATATGGGAGAAGGGTCAAGCAAGGGTTGAGGGGGGGGGATGGTTTGAGTGGTCCCCGGTGTAAGAGGAGTAGCCAATAGGGGCTTTTTGCAGGTCTACCCACCCTCCACCTCAACATGGCATTGCCCCACAAAAAGAAGCACTCCCATTGTTACACCTCAAAATGCATCACTAATCCCTTGAAATTAGGAAACACTAATTGGGGGCCCTTTGAAGACCCCAATTCTCCCCTAATGATACCCCTTGACAACTAATCTTGCCTTGTATCTATTCACAGAACCATCTACATTGTGCTTCACCTTATAAACCCACTTATAGCTAATTGCATTCTTGTCTTTAGGCAAAGGCACCAATTCCCATGTAGCATTTGCTTCCAAGGCATCCATTTCTTCATCCATGTCTTTCTCCCATTTTTCTTTTCCCATGGCTTGCTCAAAAGAAGTGGGTTCTTGTTCATGTATCACTTTGACCATATAGGCATAGTGAATGGCTGTAAATCCATCATATTTTAGCCTATCCACAAGATACTTAGCTCTGGTAGACCTGCGCAAAATAGGCTCACTACCAGGTGCTCTCAAAACATCCCTTATCTTCCTTACTCTAGGTGTAACAATAGAAGGAATACCCAACTCATCATCAAGGCTCTGTTCTGAGCCACTGGATTCACCATCCACATAAGAGTGACCTGCATTCACATTAACCATGGGCTGATCTACTTTCTCTTTTCCTTTTCGTTATACTTGCATACCACTATCTACATTGCTTTGAGGAGATCCTCCTAATCTCAATCTGCATGTCCATGGTGAAGTATGTGAACCATTGCTAGAGGACACTATAGGTCCACTAATATTTTGTGATTACTACTGTGAATTCTATGCAGCATTACCATTTTGTGCATCTACATCATCAATCACATTAACTGGTTTATACCAGCTGCTCATCTCATTAAAAACAAATCTCTACTCACTGTAAACTTACGAGTAAAAGGGTTATAGCATCTATACCATTTCTACTGCAGAGAATAACCAATAAAGATGCACTTTCAGCTTTTGGATCCAACTTGGATCTCAACTCATCTAGCACATGAACATAGGCAATGCAACCAAAAACTTTCAAATGAGAAATATCTGGTTTCCTACCAGTATGCCTCTCCTTTGGTATCATGCCATGTATTGCTACCGTGGGAGTCCTGTTCATTATGTAGACTATTGTAGCAACTGCTTCAGCCCAATAATAATCTGACAGGTCTTTTTGGTTGATCATGGCACGAGATACCTCTCCAATATGCTTGTTTTTCCTTTCTGCAAGTCTATTTTGCTGTGGAGTATGATTGCATGAATATTGCTGCTTTATGCCAAGGATTACCAAAGTTCGAGTGACTGCGTTTGAGCGAGGTGAAGGTTCGAGCGAACATGGCTATTGATTTCCACATTTCAATGCAAATATTTATGTTGCAAAAGTGTCATTTGACTTTGAATAAAATATGTTCTTACATAGAAATAAAACGGCACCCTTATAATTTGGAAAATGAAAAAATTATTTCTTAGCATTCAAAAAAAAAGAAAGGTAGCAATGTCCTCAATAGAGCAATTCAATCCATGATATATTCAATACTTTCTTAAAGATAGGAAATAGGAAACCTTTAAGCATCTGATTTAAGCGTCTAACTAATACTACAAGCATAAATTTCTAACAAGTCTAACAGCATCGGCCAAATAACATTAATTAAGTCGCATTATCCAAAATAGCTTGAGCATACAATATGCTTCCATAAGTTCCCAAAGATAATCCAAAGCTTCCCCAAATACATTCCAAAGCCACTTGAGAGCTTAATATACTTGTATATGTCCCAAATTGACACAATAGATATGCCAATTGTACAAAATCGTTTTTCAAAGATAAACCCAATCTCAAAAATCAACCAAGCATGTGGCAAACAGTTGCTTGGTTTCCTTAACAACTACAAAGGTAAGCTTATGCAAAATAGTCCCAAAGTTCAACCAAGTGCATGTGACACACTTGGCTGGTTTCTGCGAGAACTAAGAGCTTGAAACAATTCAACTTTTGTAAGAGCTGCCTGGTGCATAAACTGATGCACTTTGTCACTCAATTGCAAAACACCAATGAAGACAAAGTACATGTGTTTGCATGGAATATACATCCCTTTCTTTACATCTCGTTGAATGAAGTCCTTGCAAGAACACCGTGGAAACTCTGATATTGTCACGGTGTAAGTAAGGCCCTTTGCAATAGAACTTTCTGTTCGCACATGGAACAGATGCATTTCATTAGGATAGATAATTTTCTCTTGCACCACTTCTGTAATCAAACATTGAGCTTTTTGAATCCTGTCTTGAAACTCCTTACTTAGCTTGGATCTCCATCTCACTATCCTGTTATCCCTTCTACTGGCCCGATCGTGACTCAATGGTGTTGTAGTCCTCTGTAAGTTAGGTCCTTGCACATGAAAACTCTCATCCTCCTCAAGCACAAAACCTACCTCCTTCAATTGATCCTTTTCATGTTGCTTTATGGAAGTCCCGACGGTCACCTTCCACACCCCTGGGGAGTGGCTAGGCACACCAAGTATATACTGATCAACACACCACATATGGGCAATAGAGGTATTGCAAAACCACACAAACTGTTCTTTGATACCATTAGGATGTTGTCTTCTCCCCTTGAAGCAAGGTGCAGGTACACCCTCAGTTGCACTTCGACCCAATGTATTTATGAGTGCTCCACAACGAGACTTAGATTCTGAAATGAATCCAAAGCATGTCACCACACTTCTTGGCTCTGTTCTTCTGATAGCCCAATTTGTCTCATGCACAGCACTCTCCTTGCAGCTAATCTCATCTCCATTTACAATTCTAGTGGGAGGTCTCCTCCCTCCCATTGGTTGCTTAGTAGAGACATAAATATACTCTGGCCTATGACTGTCATGTTCCTTAATTGTAGTTGGAGTGGCAGAACCTCTTCTCCTTCTAATTTGAGTTTGCTCCATTGTGGGCCTTTTCATTTCAGGTGTGTGAAGGCCAACCTCTTCCATAACACCATGGGCAACATCAACAAGTCTCTTTGTTGACACATTGCCAGAATCCCAAATCAAAATCCTCTCCCTCAGCTTCTCCAATGTAGGTCCTGTTCCCAAGTGTTTGCCTTCCATGTAAGCTTTGTAGTGTGCACTTTGAAGCACAGACATTGCCAAATCTATTGCGGTGGCCTCATATAAGCTTATGTATTTAGCATACCCATGAGCAGCCCTCATGCTAGAGTGCTTGGTCTCAGCTAAATTCATAGAGGGCACAAATCCAGTGTCCTTATGTTGTTGTATGAATGAACCTCCCCACTAGGAAACCCGCACATCCCACCATGCCAACCATGTCTCAAGGTTCTTGCAATAGTGCTAGCTTCTCCTTTGCACTTCATCCACTTTCACTTCATGGAACACTTTGTGTCCTACACTATTCTTAAGGCTTTGTTTACTGTGTGTTGAATGCATGCCTATGGAGAGGTTGGCTATAATCCATGTTACAGCATCATAGGCATCATTTAGTTTTTCAGACAACTCATCCTCCTTAGCATGAGTAGGTGTCCAAAATTCCTTTATTGCCTCCTTACAAATTCTTGCACTACTATCTGATATTGCTCTTCTCCAATTCCTACACAGATGCTTATGCTCTTTGTGAAATGGATCCCTGATGCATCTTCTAGTATGCTCTACCATGCTCATCTCCTAGTGAAAACCACATGTTCTCTCTTTACCTTCCATGACATTGTCCGGTCCACCATTATATACTGTTCTAACTCCAAGCCAATTCGCTCCTGCACCATCTGCCATGAACCCTCTGAATTCAAGCAAAGGGAATCCATTCTTCAACATTTGCTCATTCATCTCAGTTGCCAGAACTTTACTTGTGCACCAGCATCTTCAAGCTTAAATTCACATAATGCAATGGTGAGAAGCTCCCTGATGAAAGGGTCATACACATCGGCACCCATGGTGGACCATCCTTTCACCTGATGAACATGGTCAAAGTGTAACCATTGAAAACCCAAGTTACCACTTGGCCTCATCCTATTCACAGCAAGTCAAGCCTAGAACTTGGACCAATAGTTGACATCTTAAAGACATGAGGTTGTTGATTAGCTGATAGTTGTCTTGGGAAAAGGACACTTTGCAAAAAAAGGTATCTACATCGATGTTTCAACTCCAACAGTGAATCCAGGCCACAATCGAATCGTTCTGATCCATGTCTAGATGATTGCACAGCTCTTTGAAGCCTCCTCCTTTGTGACAATGGTGTTATTGTGTCAAGAACTTCATGGAAGCCATCTTCATCCATCTCCTCTATGGCTTCCTCTTTGCCACCAAGCATCATTTCCATAACAATATCTTTGGCAACATCCACCTCGATATTTTTGCAAGAGAGTGCAGGGTTCTTTCTAGCACAGTCAGATACCATTTCATCCACTTTTCTCCATTTACCTCGACTACTTCCCTCACCAATTGGATGCTTATGTACTCCCACATGAATGGCACATCTTGTAGTATGTTCACGATCATGTGGAATGCAGTAGTATATATTAGCTTTACATTGAAAAACACAGATAGGAATCTGACAACAATGAATGCAAAGCAAGGAACCACATTCCCTTTCAACTGGACCCATAGGACATATTTTTCTTAGTTTTCCCCTCCATTGTGTCTCATTGTAGAGACCAGTCTGTTCCATATATGGACAATCCAAATTGCAACACCTCAAGTAGCCTGTACACCTACTTATTCTAACCATCCCGTTGAATGACTCTTGCGAGCTAGTAGAGTACAATGTCCAAGCATGACCATTATTCTTTTGGTCCATTCCAAACATAGCAGACCCTTCAAGACAAGGTGGGAGCTTAAACAAAACATAACCATTATAGTTTTGTGGCAACTCTGATACTTGCTCTATAGTCTGAGCAGAGGCAAAGGCAACATGCAAAGCACTACTAAGTGGGAGCTGTTTGAGCAAGGTCATCACACTTACAGTCTCCTTACATGTGAAAACAGGTGCATGCCTTTGCTCTGTGATGATAGAAAAAACACATTCTGACTTTGCTTCTATCTTGAACCCAAGCTCTCCTGCTTCAAGCTCAATGGGTCGATGAATGACACCAACATCCTCTAGTCCAATCTCCTCTTAGAGAAGAATGTTGTTGTTTTGCAGTTGAAAGAAATCTCTCAACTCCAAAAGAGAAACCTCGCAGATACTTGTGTCATATCTAATATCCAAAGTTTGAGCTCCATGCTTGATCACAAGGAAAGATGGCATAGTTAGATACGAGTATGAATAGCAAGCGAAAAGCAATCCAAGTGGTCTAAGAGCTAGGATGACTGGCAAGAAGGAGATTCAACTGAGTATCAAAGAAGGAGACACGAATGACTAGCTAGAAGGAGATTCAGCTGAGTATCCATGAAGGAGACCCAAATGATGCGAAAGAAGGAGACTCAGCTGAGTATCCAAGAAGGAGTTTCAATAGAGTATCCAAATCAATGACGCAGCAGAGTATCCAAGGTTTGGTGGTCGCCATCCAATAAATCTTTGAACAGGACACCACATAGCCGCCATCTAATAAATCTTTGAACAGGACATCTTATCATTACATGGGATGTGCAAAGATCACGTATAAATGCTCACAAGGAGGCATTACCCTAAATGATGGCAAGTCGTTGATGCTCACAAGGTGGCAGTAGCCTAAATGACGGCAAGTGAGGTGTCAACAAATTCAGCCATTCAAAACTAAACCAATCCCTAAATGACGACAAGTGAGGTGTCAACAAGTGATAGTGCTAGTTCCCTAAACCCAATCCCATCATCTTTGGACACCTCTCTCCTCTCCTACACCTCCTTCCCCTCCTCCTAACCATCTCCTTTGCCATCACCTCCTTTGGGTCATTACGTATAGATCGATGCATATGGATGCAGAGAACGTTGCAAGTTCACTAACCAAGTCTATGGCAGAAGGTATCCCAAACGTTGAGTCCGCGTCCCTACTCTTTGATTGCACCTTCAACCTGTGGATATGTAGCTGATATAATAAGAGATCCAGGCAGGACAGCAAGAGTAGCCTGATGGCGAGCCAAAACACCAGCATTGTAGGCTAGCCACTCTATGTGCTACAAACGACCTTGGTGGATCTAAACGTCTGGGCGGTGGGCAATTTTGGTGATTTTCGACCGATCTTATTGAAGGGCATGGACAGGGGAGGAAGCGTGCATCTTCCTGGCTTATTAGGTTTTATGAGAGCGCCAAATACAAATCTTTGTCTGGAGAAGAGAGGTGCACAGGTATGATTCATTGTTTTCTTATGAATTATTTTGACCAATGTGACGCCAGAACCTCATGACAGTGGTGCGTTATTCTGCTTGGCGTGATCGTATTAGTTTTTTTGGTTTTCTTTGTTTGGAAGCAGACTGCTGATTTTAGTGAATTTAATGCAGTGCCCTTCTTGGATCCTGCTCAAACGGCTAAGCGCATCATGTATGGAAGTCTGGTTGGGGAAGCGTCCAATGAAGGAAGGAGGTTGCTTTACTGGGAATAAAACTGTTCAAGGTGTGTATTTTCTGTTAGCTGCATTGAATCCCTTAGCGTTTTGCAAAGCTTCCCCTACATCTTTCCCGTTTTGAACTTACCTTTGTGCCACAGCTTCTCCTACGTACTTTTGTTCTCTGCATTCTGTCAATGCAATTGGAGGTCATCAAGCTACAGTTCCTTTGTCAACGCACGTAAGAAAAGATGAGCAGAAGCTTGGGCAGAGCAAGAAGGAGAAGAAAACATTGAAGAGGTCATGCTAGAGTGCACTCAAGTTCGCGTATGAGGAAGGTAAACCATGTGCTTTCAATTTAACTTAGGTCGTTTGCTTTTAAATTCTCTATTCTTTTCGTTTTGCTAGCACTCTTTTATTTTTTGCAAATTCTTCACAGCTAGTCATTCTCTGCCTGAACCGATTCTGTATCATGTGGAACCTGAGGACATGGATTACCGAGTTCTTGGCAAACAGATCCCCCAACTGCTCATGAGAGCCCCATGAAATGGGGCAAAGCATGCTCCCAGGGGGCCGCGATATCGCAGAGCATGGGCCGCGATATCCGCGATATCGCGGCACCCTAGGAGCATGCTTTGCCCCATTTCATGGGCTGCTGGGCTGCTCATGATAGCCCCATGAAATGGGGCAAAGCATGCTCCCAGGGGGCCACGATATCGCGGCCCCCTAGGAGCATGCTTTGCCCCATTTCATGGGCTGCTGGGCTGCTCATGATAGCCCCATGAAATGGGGCAAAGCATGCTCCCAAGGGGCCGCGATATCGCGGCCCCCTGGGAGCATGCTTTGCCTGATTTCATGGGCTGCTGGGCTGCTCATGATAGCCCCATGAAATGGGGCAAAGCATGCTCCCAGGGGGCCGCGATATCGCGGCCCCCTGGGAGCATGCTTTTCATGGGGCTCTCAAGAGCATCCCAGCAGCAGGAACCTCCAAGGTTGGAACCACAGCATGGGCACGCTGCTGGTAGTCGTAGCACACAAGGTGGATGTAAAAAAGGTGGATTATTGAAAGAAGGTGGATAATAGTTTCCTTCCTCGCAGAGCCTCAGTCGTAACCGAAGTTATGCAATACAACATTACTGGCCTTGTTGGCAGTTAAGTTTCTCTCATTTCCTGCACCGTGGAGTGCCATTCATGGTCGAACCACATGTCTCCCATTATAGATTAAAAGATCCAACAGATATCCTCCATACTTACGGTATCATCCCGGAGTTGGGAATGTGGAAAACATATCAGAATTGATATGTAATAAATGAATAGAGGATCGTTGGCACAATTTCGCCCCTAGGTGTGATTGTTGTATGAGTATGCTGCATGAAAAAATATGGCCTTCGGCGAACCTTTCAAAATCTGTTATTGCTGACCTTTTGGGTCTTTTTGTTAACACGGCAGATTTTACTGGGAGGTACTTGAGCTGTGGGTGCCGTTTTAGGCCATCTAAACCATTGCACATGGTGACAAAAGAAGAAGGTTGTCAATTGGGTCTGTCTTGTTGGCGAGATAATAAGCTTTAATCTACACACATGACTAGGATGTCCAAATCAGGATCAGGATCAGGGCGTCCTCCATTGCGTATTTCAAATCTATAGGCATGTTAGACGCATGCATAAAGTTTGCCAGAGAGAAATAGAAACCTTCACTTCGGGATCGCAGTTCTTCATTTTCTCCACCTCTTCAGGGATTGGCGTCGAGCCTGGATACATCATTGGTAGCGGGAGAGGTTCGTTCTTGCTAAGTGTGCTTTCGTTCTCCTTCCGCCACTTCTCGTTTGCATACACTCTCCACTCCTTATTACGAATGTTCGATACTCCATTCGCATTTTGACTAGCACCCCCAAGATTAACTTGCCGCTATGAGGGCGGCAGCTCGGGAATGGCCGGGATAAAGGCCCCACTGATTGAAAAGCCCCGGAAAGGCTCCCTCACCGGGGTGAGCGAGAGCTGCCTCCATTCAAGAGCAGGGGCAGGAGCTGAGCCAAACAAATTGGAGCCTCTATGGAGCATTCTACGAGGCTAGAAAGAAGAACCCAAATGTCATTCTCTTCCAAGAACAAGCAGAGGAGACTGGGAGAGAGGACCCAGTGCGTAATTTGAGCTCTGCAGAGTTCCTAGAGTGGTTGATCATCCAAATTCGCTAGTGATGGGAAGGGTCAGGTTCTGAGCGTGAATCGATAGAGACCCAACTTACATAGTGACTTGAGGACGCTCCACCCGTCTCTCCCTGCTCTAGAAAAAGGTTGATTTGGACATCCTAGTCAAGCAAAGGTTGATAATAGGCGTGATAATAGCACACAAGGTGGCCTTGTTGGCAGTTAAGTTTCTCTCATTTCCTGCACCGTTAGGGGCCATTCATGGCCGAATCATTATAGATTACAGATGGGCCTTTCAGTGTTTCTTGAGAGCCCCATGGGCTACTCATGAGAGCCCCATGAAATGGGGCAAAGCATGCTCCTAGAGGGCCGCGATATCAAAGGAATTGGCCAACTCATGAATTGGAGTTGTATGTTGTTATCCATGCTTTGAAAACATGGAGGCATTATCTGTATGGTTCAGAGTTTTATGTGGATGTAGATCATGATACTCTGAAACATTTTTGTAAACAACCTGACTTAAGGGGCCGCCAAGCTAGGTGGGCAAAGCTCATGCAGGAGTTTAATCTAACGATTCGGTACCGAAGAGGAAAAGACAATAAGGTGGCTGATGCATTGTCTCGCATTATGCACAACCTGAGTTTCACGGTATTAGAGAGTGCTCTAATGACCGAGATAAGAGAAACTCAGAGAGTGGACGAGTTTGTCCAGAGCTTATGGCCTAAGGCTCATGTGTTAAAACCCGGGGAAAGTGAAAAGGATGACCTGGCATCCAGAAAAGGCCAAACTTATGCAAGATATACCATAAGGGATGGTATGCTAGTTAGAAATGGCAAGGTTGTAGTACCTGCTCAGAATGATCTCAGGCAGAGAGTCATTCGACAGTGCCATGATAGCCCGTGTGCGGGACATCTAGGAGTCGAGAAGACATATGATCTCATGAAGTGAGATTTCTTTTGGCCAAAGATGAAAAAGCATATTCATGAATATGTGACACGGTGTTTCTCGTGTCAAGTAAGTAACTGCCAAGGTCCTAGGTGAGGGCAGAATGGCATTGACTAGATAGTTCTGCGTGCTAAGGCCTAGGTGCACCTAAATGTGCAATAATGCCAAGGGGCAAGTGGTTTTTAATGTGCCCCAACAGAGGGGTAAAAAGGTGCACCAAGTGGAGACGCTATAATGATGACATTTGGCAAGGAGAACTATCTAGGGAATTGAGGGTCTCATGGATAGGTATGAATGAAATAATGTATGTATCAGATGATTTACAATTCATGAGTTTTGGCTGGGTGGAATAACCGAATGCCATCGCCCGTGATTGATAGAACGTAGGGGAAGAAGCCAGAAGTGAAAGTAGGTGACATTTGATATCGCGGCCCCCTGGGAGCTTGCTTTGCCCCATTTCATGGGGCTCTCATGAGCAGTTGGGGCTCTCATGAGATTATAGATTACACTGTCCCATTATAGATTACAGATGGGCCTTAAGTTGAAAGAGAGACTCAATGCGGAACAACTGACTCTTAATAGCATCTACCTTGAGTTGGAAAAGGAAAGGATTGCGTCTGCATCAACTGCCGATTAGGCTATGGCTATGATCACCAAACTTCAGAAGGATAAAGCAACCTTGCAAATGGAAGCTATGCAGTATCAGCAGATAGCAGAGGAGAAAGCCATGTATGACGAAGAAGCCATTGTCCTCCTGCGAGACGTTCTTCTAAAACAGGAGGCAGAGAAGGTCGCGTTGGGGAAAGAAATTGAGCTGTACAGAAGAAAGCTCCTCAAGCTAAAGATGGAATCTGCAGAGGGAAAGGCGAAGCATGGCGTGAAGGATGATTTCATATTCCCTCTATTGGAGGTTGAAGAGAGAAGGGCAGCAGATTCAGCTCACGGGGAACGAGTCATGACTACTAGTCTTACAGTTTCTGCCCGTGGCTCCTCTGATAGGGGAAGTCCTGCAGCAGCAGAAAATGGAGACCGATTGTCTACATGTGCAGATGAGAGGGAATGGGAGCGTGTCCTAGAGCGTTTATGGAATTTGGAGGAGCAGATTCATGGGGTTAAGACAAAACACAACTTGAGTGTCTCCCAAATCAATGCACAAGTCAAGTGTATGAAAGAGATCCCTACAGCGATTATCTGGTTGCGGATGCATGGAATGATGTTGTGAGGAGCAATGAAGTTTCTAGCTATATGGCTGATCAGGTTGGGCCCTGCTTTGGAAACGTGTTGCCCTGTCTGGAAGGTAATAAGACATCCATACAAACGCAGTCAGCAACTGTAACAAGTCTAGAGCCAGAAAATTTTGTGGCCAACGAAACTTTCGCATGCTCCTCCCCTGAAATCTCAGAGTCTGATGTCCGGGCTACCTCGATGATTAGGAGGGACAAGTCCAGATCGATCTTATAGTGTTTCAGTGTTTCAGTGTTTCGTCTCCCATTATAGATTACAGATGGGCCTTTCAGTGTTTCTTGAGAGCCCCATGAAATGGGGCAAAGCATGCTCCCAAGGGGCCGCGATATCGCGGCCCCCTGGGAGCATGCTTTGCCCCATTTCATGGGGCTCTCATGAGCAGGGGGCAACATGCTTTGCCCCATTTTATGGGCTGCTGGGATGCTCTTGAGAGCCCCATGAAATGGGGCAAAGCATGCTCCCAGGGGGCCGCGATAAAATGGGGCAAAGCATGCTCTTGAGAGCCCCATGGGCTGCTGGGCAAAGCATGCTGCCCCCTGCTCTTGAGAGCCCCATGAAATGGGGCAAAGCATGCTCCCAGGGGGCCGCGATATCGCGGCCCCCTGGGAGCATGCTTTGCCCCATTTCATGGGGCTCTCAAGAGCATCCCAGCAGCCCATAAAATGGGGCAAAGCATGCTCTTGAGAGCCCCATGAAATGGGGCAAAGCATGCTCCCAGGGGGCCACGATATCGCGGCCCCCTGGGAGCATGCTTTGCCCCATATATCGCGGCCCCCTGGGAGCATGCTTTGCCCCATTTCATGGGGCTCTCATGAGCAGCCCATGGGCCCATGAAATGAGGCAACCCAGCAGTCCATGAAATGGGGCAGCATGCTTTGCCCCCTGGGAGTAGCCCATGAAATGGGGAGCTAGAAGCCACTTCAAAATCTCTTTTGTTTGCTGTTTTTTGGTAAACTTAGTATATTATAGCTACAACTAGTTATATGTTAGTAAACTTTTACTAGTCTATTAACTAGTCTGAGCTGTGTATATGTTTGTTGTATGTTTGTATATTTCTTGGAGGTAAGTATATTCTAGTGGTTACGTATATGTTAGTGGACTATAACTAGTATTTTAACTAGTTATACTTACATATGTAGTTATGATATATCAGACTAGTGTTAGATGTCACAATACTAACAAATCGACAATGACAAAATAGTGACTAGCCAGTAGTCTACTTACTTTACTCACATATAGTTAGTATACTTACGAATTAACATGGATGTTACTATGAGATGTTACTGGTATACCCGTGTTATTATAATATGTGACTAACATAACCGAGCTTCGTGTGTGCAGATGGAAACAGGAGAAAGTGTGAGCCCTACCAAGACGAGAGGGAGGGGCAAAGAGAAATCCCGGACACCAGCTAAAAAAAAAGGGGGAAAGAGGACCAGAAAGGTTCAAGAGGAACTCGAGGCGGGAGATCAAGGTGGGGATAAGATGTTCCTGCTAGTACAGAAGACATGATAGATGTTGTGGATGATGAGATGGACTCAGTGGTGGAAGATATTTCCTTGGATCTTGTTAGTGGGGGTGATGTTATTTCAAGATGCAGGATTCTTAGTTCAGATGAGTGTCCTAGGTTGCCCTTGTGTAGACTTCTTACATATGCCAGGGTTAGGGGTTTGAGAAGTGATGTGGCTGCACTTAAGAGTGCTTTCCAGTATGAGGGATATTTCCCTTAGAAGGGTGCATTTATAGTTTCTGTTTGTACTGGGAGTGGAGAGGAGACAGAGGTTACATCAAAGATCAGGTAGACTTGGTCACCGATGTGGCGAGAAGTTGAAGAAGTATTCGAGAAGGAACTTGCATTAAAGCCTGATTTGCTATACCTATCTAAGAAGATGTTTTATGTGTGGGAAGGTGAAACCCACATATTTTGAGCTGAATGAAAAATATCTTGCCCATAGGATATTCTTTGTATGGTTGAAGTCATCATAAACCCCGTTTTTCAGTAGGTGTTATGCACAACCATCAAAAAATGTGCTATGAGGTGTGTTATTTGAATGTGGATATACTTGATAAGCATGATACTTTTTATGTGTGACAATATCACCTATCTAAGGGGTGTGACAAGTATCATGTGCATCTGATATGCTTTGGATTGCTGAAGTCATCATAAACCCTGCTTTTCACCAAGTGTTATGGACAACCATCAAAAAACATGCTCTAAGGTGTGTTATTTGAATGCACACATACCCGATGGGCATGATAATTTGAAGGCATGTAATTCTCATCTAGTCTAAGGTGCATGCAAAGTATCGTCCCATCAGATATGCTTGGGATGGTCGAAGTCTCCATAATACCCTCTTTTCACCAAGTGTGCACATCGTCAAAAATCATGCTCTGAGGTGTGTTATTCGATATTGCACATACACGATGGGCATGATACTTTTAAAAAACATAAATTACACCTATATTTAGGTTCATGCAAAGTATCATGTGCATCATATATACTTTTCATGGTCGAAATTGCCACCAATTTCCTTTTTCGCCAAGTCTTATGCACAACCATCAAAAATAGTATCTTATGTATGTTATTCAAATGTGCACATACCCGATGGAAACACTAATTTGCACATGCATCAAACCCACCTAAACTGAGGCTTGTACAAATTATCGTGCACATCGGATATGATTTGGATGGTTGAAGCCCCGTTTTTCTCCAGTTGTTGTACACAGTGTCAAAAAACACGCTCTGAGCTATGTTATTCAAACTTGCACATACTCGATGGGAATAATCCTCCTAGATGTTTGAACGTATTATAAAATTGGGAATAGACCAAGGGAGTATCATAGACTTGGGATATGGGAGTTGATATATGTGGAAAAATGTGGCCAAGCGTTATCACACACAATTGAGAGTGTGTAACCGCCTAGCCCACATGGGAGACTCTTCCACACACACCATGCATGTGGGAGGATGCATTTATTGGGAGAGACCCTCTCTCTTGGCTATAAAAGGAGGGGGCTATTCCTTGATGAGATACGCTCATTCTTGTAAAGCCACCTAGCTAGTACTTTGATTTCTCCCCCCTTCCCTTCCTTTCAAATAAAGCATGGCCCTCTTCCCTTGATGTCTCCATCTTTACATTCCTCCTCCCATCATGTGCATGCTTCTCTTCCCCCTCTCCCTTTCCCCTTGTGCCATAGTCTCCCTCTTCATTCCCTCCCCTTCTAATCCCTTCTCCCCTCCCATGATAATGTTTTGCCCTCACGTTCTCCTTTCCTCTATGGCCCTTGAGCATCGCCATACCTATCCTCTAGCCTCTTGTCTTGATTTATTTTCCAGCTAATAGTATGCGAGGAACCACATACACCAAGTGTCAGACCCGTGGTTTCCGAATCTCCACAAAGCTTCGGCTGTCCAATGTTAGGTGAATATAATATTTAAATATGTGGAGTATTTACTTTCGGGTTTTTTGGAAGATTTCAAACCCAACATCAATTCATAAGTTTATATGTGACCTTCTTGGATGTATAGCCTCTGTGACAACTGAAGATCTCTAAATGAATACCGAAGAGGAAGTTAGATAGGGAGCATGTGTCGAGTGAGATGTCACATTTAGGGCTGCAACTATACGAGATGCAAATCTTGGTTGGCACAAGGAATCTTGCCACCTCATCCTACTTTCCCCATTATGTAACTTGCGGAGGGAATAACCCAATATAATATCCATCTCCACCTATTTTATATTACTTCTCCCATGGACTTTGGGCCATATCTCACTAAATGCAGGCAAGGGACCGCCTATGTGGAGGGGTGGCACATGAAGTAGCCATGCCACCTTAACATTTTATAATATTACTACCATGGATTATGTACAACACACCTTATGGTCCTCTTACGTGGAAGGGTGGCACATGGTCATGCCCTGCCACCTCAACCCTGGGCCCTATGCGCTCCATATTTTATTATACTATTGCCACACATACAAGCAGACACTCATATTTATGCCTTTTTACTTTGGTCAAATTTATCCATAATAGTTCCCCCCCCAGGCAAGGAATGCACAGCATTTCCATGCCAGGGACCATCATGCACAAAGAAGGGCTTGAGATAATGCTTTTTGATCACCTTGTTGCCATATGGCTCATGCAGCTCCTGAACTTATACAGACCCATTGCTACATTCCTTAATGACTTTGTATGGACCGGTCCACAATGGCAGAAACTTCTTATCCATTTGGTGGTCCAATCTGTTATCAAAGCATAGCACAACATCCTCCTCAACAAAGTGTCTTTCCCAACCCTTGTGAATCTTAGCATCCAAGCGGGCCTTTTGTCAATTCTTTTGGATCTCTGTTTGGTGTAATGCAAGGCATCGGGTTTCATCTAACTTCTCAAGTCGTACCAATCTGGCCTCTACATGTTCATCTTCTATCATCCTCTCTTCTTGTGCCAATCTCAAGGCTAGAATCTCTATCTCCGGTGGTAAAACTACCTCAATACCGTATAGTAACTTGAAAGGAGTGTGACATGTGAACGTTTTATGGGTGATGTTGTAAGCCCACATGGCTTCAGTGACCTTCTGATCCCACTGGATCTTGTTCCCCGTGGCCATTTTCCCCATGGTTTAACAAAGGAGGCCGTTGCTCTGGTCCGTTTGTCCCATGGACGCTAGATGATAGATGCTAGAAGTGCAATGATCAATACCCATGTGATCCATGAGCAATTCCACTGCTTCATTTAACAATGGACTCCCATGGTCAGATATTATTTCCATGGGTGTCCCAAACCTTGTGCAGATACATTCAAATATGAAATTTGAAACTGCCTTACCATTTGCAGCGGGGAGGGCGATAGCTTCAGCCCACTTAGTGATATACTGAGTGGCTACCAAAAGATACTTCTTTTTGCGGCCTGTCATGGGCAAGGGCCCGACAAAATCTATTCCCCACTTCTGAAATGGATGGATGGACATCACTGGGTGATGTTGCCCGGGACACAAATCCTTCCCACCAAAGAATTGGCATGGTTCACAAGTTTTGCAATACAAAGTGACATCCTTCAACAAGGTCGGCCAATAGTATCCAACATGTAAGATCTTCTTAGCTGTATAGTCACTGGCATAGTGGCCTCCATAAAATCCATCATGATAATGCTTTAATACCTTAGGCGCTTCATCTACATCAATGGCCTGTCTTGGTACCCCATCCATGCCTTAACGGTACAAGACCCCATCAAAGAGAGTGTAGCACCTACTATCTCTTCAGATCTTCTTTCTCTCATAGCTAGTACTTTTTGAAGGAAAGGAGAAAGCAGTCAGAAACCTGTAGATACCACCATACTGGATCCCCAACTTCTATGGCCGCTATAAGGGTTACATCAAGGCACTCCTCTAAATTAATCAAAGCATTCTTCAAGTTGGAACAACCCCCTTTTACAATTTTGAAAGAAAAATCATATTCTTGTAGAACTGCCAACCATTTGGCCAACCGGTCCATGGGATTTGGTGATTGAAGAACCTGCTTTGCAAGACCATTGCTAGAGATTATAATGAAGGACTTTCCAGCGACATAATGCTTAAATTTCTCAATGCAGAACACCAAAGACAAGGCATGCTTGTTAGCCTCAGAGTAGCGTCATTCAGTTTTGAGCAATTGTCGAGAAGCAAATTGAACAGGATACATGAATTGATCCTCCCCTTGCTAGAGAAGAATACCAGCCAGAGTGTGCTCACCAAACCCAAGATTGATATAGAAAGTCTTTGACCAATTTGCATTGCGTAGAATGGGTTTTGAAGCCAGAGCATTCTTGATTTGTGCAAACCCATGATCACAATCCTCATTCCAAGAGAAATCAACTCTATCTTTCAATAGCATAGTCATGGGTCATGTCAAAGCAGTGTATTGATCAATGAAGTGACAATAGTATCCTACTAGATTGATAAATGAGTGTACCTGACGTGTGGTTGTTGGCGGGGAGAGCTTGAGGATAGCTTCTACCTTCTTGGGGTCAAGCTTGACACCCTCGAATGAGACAATATGTCCTAGTAACCTCCCTTGAGTGGCTCCAATGGTGCATTTCTCTACGTTGAGACTACCATTCGCATCATTGACCCTTTGGAAGGCCAACCTAACCTTCATGACGTGCTGCTTACATGACGATAATATACAGAAATCATCTAAAAGCACCTCCAAGAAATCTCCCAAATAAGGAGCAAACACCATTTGCATAAATCTTTGAAAGGTAGCAAGAGCATTAGTGAGGCCAAATGGCATTACTTTGAATGCAAATGTCCCCCAGGGTGTGGCAAATGTGGTTTTACATTACAAAAAGTATACATCTCATGACCACTTACCTTCTCAAGAATGAGGTCTTGAAAGGGAAGAGGATGATTATCCCTCTTGGTGGCCACATTGAGTGTCTTATAGTCGATGCAGACCCGCCACTTGTTGTTTTTCTTTGGGGTGACTACCACTGGTGAAACGCATTCAGTATTGTGAACTAGAATAATAAACCCAGCTTCTACAAGTTTCTGCAGCTATGAGCACAAAGCATCAGTCTGTAGGGGCCCTAATCTTCGATACTTCTGAGCCACAAGCTTCACATAGGCTTCATCTCTATCTTGTGCTCTATGGCAGTCACATGGCGAAGGTGGCAGTAGCTAGTTGCGAAGAGGTCAGGGAAATCTTTGAACATTTCTAGGAACTCGTCTTTCTCACTTACCCCCATCATGTAAACTTCCTCTTCCGAGAACTCCTCCCCCCCCCCCGTCTAATTCTTCCATTGATTCAGACACCAAGGATGAGAGAGTATCACTGTCTTGCTCCTCTTCTTCTTCTAGTTCTGTGGCACCTGGTTGGACCGGGATCTTCACCTTAGAAGCACCAAAAGAGATGTGTCCTGTCTTCCAATAGCTCAATGCATCACTCTTTCTCAACCATGGTCTCCTGAGTATGGCTGGGTAACTCATGCCTATATCTTCAATGTCCACTACATAGAAATTGACAGTGGTGGTCAACCCATTGACAGTGATGGGAAAATCCTCAATGACTCCCAGAGTGGCCAGTCGTCGACCATCTGCTACCTTGATTTGAGTGAAGGAATGCCTTGTATATTTCAAATTCCATTTCTTTATGATTCGGGGCACCATGATATTACATGTGGCTCCCCCATCAACACACACTTTTGACACAGCAATTATCTATGATGACATCTACTGTATGTGGGTGCCGATCAATTTCTTCACAGATAGAAGAGACCTCTCGTACCTTTCCCTTTTTCTTGCTCCTCCTTGTTGAGAGCCCTTGCTACAGCTCATGTCTCACCTTAGGGCTTAATGCTATTAGTTGAGGGAGCGTGATGCTCAAAGACCAATGAGCAAGGTCCTGAACGACCGAATAGTCCTCTTGCCCCAAGCCGATGGGAAAATCCGAGGATGACCACTTACTCCTACGAGATCTTTTAGTCTTCTCTGTTGGTGGGTCTGCCATCTCAGCATCTGAGGGCTCTGAGAAGGACATCTTCTTCCTGGGGCGGCCTAGTCCACGATTTAGAGAGGGGTCTGAGGTGGTACGACTTCTTTTCCCAAGGTCAAGGATCCCTACATCAGAATCCTCAGAGCCTAATTCACTTAGAAGATTCACCCTTGGAATATTGGGACATTTCGTGCGATAATGACCCTTCAGGTGGCACTCGTAGCACACAACATTGGCACGTTCTCTTGGAGGGCAAATGGATTGATTTCTGATGCCCACCATCTCAAGCCGAAGACCATTTAGGGCCTTGGCTAGGTCATTGACTCCGGGTTCTTTAGCAGGAGGGGTCAAGGGAGTAGGAACGAGGGGGGCTTGTGGGCGAGGCTGGGGAAATCTTCGAGGTAGAGGGTGAGGATAAACGCCTTGTTGAGGGTAAGCATCTAAGGGAGGACCAAACATTTGAGGTGGAGGCGGTGGATACATCCCTGATGGGGGGTGGGAGTATGCCCCTGGGGTGGACCCCCCAAGTTGATGTTGCAAGAATTGAGGGGGTTGCGGAGGGACAATCATCTTCTTTGAAGTGGGGTCAGACTGAACTTTATCAAACCTTTGAGCAATCTCATGTGCTAGCACCATCGTTTTTGGATTCTCCCATTTAAGCTTGAGGCGGAATTCGTCACTTGCTCCTGCTACAAGGTAGACCAACACGTGCTGAGTCATTCCTACTTGAAATCTGACATTGTCCTCTTGTGTGGCAATTAAACGGTTCAGGAGAACGGTCGCTCGATCCACATATCGACGCGCCATCTCAACTTCTGACTGCTTCAATTTTGCCACCTACAAGTACACATTCTCCGGCTCTTCTGCTTTGCCCTCCCTTGTGATCATCGCTTTCACCTTGTCTATCTTGTGAATACTTTAAAGGGGAGAATTGCATGTGTGGCATGCAACGCTCCTATGGCATGTGAGTTGTATGACATGCTTGGCATCGGGCAACATACTCTCCTGATCCGAGGCTATGTACAATTTAATTTTTGTATATAAACAGATTTACAATATATATTTTTATTTTTTGGACGTGTATTATCTATTTGCAATAATTGTAGTGAAGGTTTGTTACAATACTAAATTAATATTGATGTTATTTTCAATTATGGAGGAATTTGTTCATGATAATAATGGAAATGGAACTTATTCTCATACAGTGTAATATTTTGTTTTACTAATTGATCATCCTAATGGTGATCCTCCTTGCTATTATCATGATCAGTGCCAGCACCCTGTTCAGGGTGACCATTGTTTACGACTGCTTCGTGGTACCATATCGCCATAGGTTACACATATTACTGGGGGCCCAGGGCACACCCATTGTTGAATGAGGCGGCTAGAGAATAGTTTCTACTTAATTTATTTTGATCCTCATCTTATATGCGTGGAGCTTTCTGTTGGCTTATTTTTTTGCTGAGGCCATTTTGTATCAGGCAATATATATTCCCATGTTGCAGCTCATTTTTTTGATGGACTCATTTTGTATGGGTAGTGCCAATAATAATATTTCTGAGATATGGACACGTAATCTCCATGTCAAATTATTATTTTGAAAAGGCTGAAGTGCCTCATGTTGAATTGTCATACCTTTGAAGTAAAATTGTTAAAAATGTAATGTTTGTTGAAAATTGTTGAAGTAATTAACGTGGGTGCATTGATTGTTGAAAATTATTGAAGTAATTGATGTGGATGCATTATTATTGTCATACTTTGAAGTGGAATTGTAAATAGTGCAACATCTACTCGACTTAAATAGGGTCTACTCGAGGAACTTTAATAAGAGATCACAGTTTGTAAATAATAATTTTGTAACATCCTTCAGTCAACTTGCAAAACTAGGAATAAGTGCAATTGTTGAAGTAATTATTATTGTCATAATCTGAAGTGAAATAAAAATGCTTTGATGGTCTCGTTCCAAATCCTTATTCCATAATTTTGTGCTCTCATGTTCAAGTTTGTAATGTGTACTACAAGTTAAAGATAGTTTGCCGAATCTCATTGAGCAATGCATAAGTCATGGGTCATGCAAGATACCTATATACAGAAAAGTCCCTGAACCTCACCAAAAATGACTACACCTAAGTAAACAATGACCCTTTTGCTAAGAAATGTCGCTCTAAAAATCTCAAATACTTTGCAAAGTTGCTATTGTTAGATATCAATGCTCCACTCTCATGTAACTACGCGGGAACCAGCTAACTCTACTTGTAAGCCCCCCATATGAGGAGAAGGCATTTGAGTAGCTCGGTTATCCGATAGGTCCTGGTTTGGACATCAGATGGGGGCCATGTGTGGTTTGATGGCTGGACAGAGTTGGCACACTGCCAACTAGGCTACATGCAAGTGCGGGAAGGCATCCCTTGACTGATCGCACTGAGGATAGATGGAGCATTTCCTAGGGAAGCCCACTCTCAGGTTACGGGGCTCGTTTGGAGCCCGAGATGATCCCGGATGGCTTTGGGCCGAATGGAGAATGTAGGTTAGTTGCTCTATTTTACGCCGCGGTTCTATCGTGTGGTCGGTGGCCTATTTTGGGACCGACTCCCAGTCGACCGTTTTGGACGGACTGGGTCGGCGGTCACCCAATTGGGTCCAACTGACTACGACTAGTGGCTATATAAGAGCAAGCCCGTGAAGCCCATTTCATCACTGGCTACAGCAACCCTAATTCCTTAGCATCCAACCTCTGTCCTCTACTATTTCCAGCATACCATCAAAGCTTCTTTCACAGGAGCGCACGGCTTGGAGGTAGCACCATCTATTGTATCAGTTCTACAGTAATCAAATTTTTGATTCTCCATACTATCTGCTTTTCTCTCACATACGAGATCCTGTTATCTGTTGAGCACAAACGTTGTATTGTTTTCTTACATGGTATCAGAGCCTGGACTCTATCAAGAAGATTTGGTAGTGTGTTTCTGTTTGCGAGCAGATTGTGAGAGATGGTAGAGATGGCCCAGCCCGCAAGACTGCAAATCCCACCATTCGGCAAAAACAAAAAGTTGGACAACTCTAACTATCCACTCTGGAAGTTCAAGATGAAGACCATCCTAAGTGCATATGAGCTTTGGGATACTACTACTATGGTGGACGTGAGGCGGGTTGCGAGACCGGATCCAGCCAATGCACGACAACAAATAGTACTAACTACGGATGAGATTCTCGTGTGGACAAGAAATGCAGACGCGCTTTGTTCTATTGTCTGCAGTGTAAGTGATTCCGTCATGGTGTTAATTCAACATGTCACCACAACAAAGGAGGGATGGACGGTCTTGAAAAATCAGTACAAGACCACAAATCAGACACGGATTCAGAATCTAGAGACTCAACTCGTAAACAAAAAATTGTCTGAGTCTGAAGCCGCAGAGAAGTTCATCACCAAGGTGAAGAATCTAGGCGATCAGATGACTGCGATTGGCATCACCATCACCAACAAGAATCTAGCACGAAGGTGTATACGGATTCTCCCACCAAAGTACGATGGTCTTGTAACGGCACTGAATACACAGAATAGAAATCCACCCCTCAACTTTGAGGATTTCAGTGTGATGCTTCTGGAGGAGGAGATGCGTTAAAAGATGAGGACTGGAGAAGATTTGGCTTTCTGGATTGGATCAAAGAAAGGTAAGGGTAAGGAATCTGGTAACCCATCTTCTTCTGATGATAAAAAGAGAAAGAAGAAGATCAAGTGCTTCTATTGCAACAAGACCGATGATAAAAAGAGAAAGAAGAAGATCAAGTGCTTCTATTGCAACAAGGCAGGGCACAAGCAGAATGAGTGCCAGAAGAAGATTGCAGATGAGAAGAACGGAGTAAAGAAAGAGTCCAGCAACAGCGCGTAAGCAGTACCAGTAGAGCTATTCGTAGTAATTGAGGAGATTTCCATGGAGGCAGTTCATGTACCTGCGGATGAACCTTGGATCATTGACAGTGGTGCATCATGCCACATCACCAGTCGGAAGGATTGGTATACCTGTCTACAGGCGGTAGGGAATGACATCCTAGTAGTAGTTGGCAATGATGCAAAATGTCTAGAAAAGGAAAAGGTACGATTGCTCTCAAGTCAGATGGAGTTGTAAAACAATTGTCCGATGTTCTTTATGTGCCAGATATCAAGAGAAACTTGTTGTCCATTTCTGCAATCACGGATCGGGACCTCAAAGTTCAATTCGATAAGAATGGTGCACAAATTCTGGACCTTCAAGGGAAGGTCGTTGGTAAAGGTACACGGCGCAAGAACATCTACGAACTCTCAGCTTTCAGTGCTCGAGCCAATGTGAAGAACACTAAGCTATGGCATGAGAAGTTTGGTCATCTAAACCTTAGTTCTTTGAAGGAGATGCATAAAAGTGGAATGATTGCAGACCTACCAGGAATTACAGATCTGCCCGATGTATGTGAAGCTTGCATGATGGGCAAGCAGCATCGGTAGCCCTTTCCTAAAGAGGCCAGCAGGGCAAAGGCTCCTCTAGAGTTCGTTCACATGGACCTCTATGGAAAGATGGAGACGGAAGCTTTGGTTGGTTCCCACTACTTCATGACGCTGATCGATGACTACAGTAGAAGGATAAGGATATACTTCCTGAAGACTAAAGATGAGGCTTTTAGCAAGTTGAAGAAATGGCACGTAATCGTCAAGAAAGAATAGGGGAGGAAGGCAAAGAAGTTGAGATCAGATAGAGGTGGAGAGTTCACATCGACTGGAATTCGAAAGTTACTACAAAAGTCACGGGATCAAGAGGGAGGAACCCCCGCCACATACATCACAGCAAAATGGAGTAGCAGAATGCAAGATGCGCATCATCTATGAAATGGGCAGGATTATGATGAAAGGGAAAGATTTGCCAAAGGCTTTCTGGGCTGAAGCATGTAATACTGCAATTTACATTCTAAATCGTAGCTACACGAAGGCTGTGAACAGGATGACTCCACTGCAGGCCTTTTCTAGTAAGACACCTTCAGCTGCACATTTCAAAGTTTTTGGATGTGATTGTTTTATGCATGTCCCTGATGCTAACAGGACCAAATGGGAACCGCAGAGCCGGAAGTGTATTTTCTTGGGCTATAGTGAAGAGGCAAAGGGTTACTGTCTCTATAACCCTGTTATCAAGAAGGTAATAGTAAGTTGCAATGTGGTCTTCTCAGAAGAGCCGCATCAATTGGAGGAGGATGCTTCCTTCCTAGACAACCAGGACCAGGATATTCATCCAGTACCACCACCAACAGCAAACCGAACTCCCCCAACGGTGCTAGGAGGAGAGAAGAGGAAGAAGAGCTTGCAGAACCACAACAGTAACGGCCATTTCCAAAGTGGGTAAAGCATCTTTTGGATGGTAGAGAACCTCCAGCCATTGAGGAGGAACCATCCGAACACCGCCGGTCCAAGAGATTAGAGGAGCAAAGAAGGGCACAGGAACACTTGGTCAACTACGTTTTGATGACAAAACTGATCTATGCTGATGAACCCAAGTGTCTTGAAGAGGCACAGGGTGATGATAGGTGGATGGAGGCTGGGTGTGGCTCTGCAGCCTCTTTTGTGCACAGTTCTCTACTTTTTCACCTCCAAACTGTGTGCCTTCCCTGTCTCTACAGCTGCAAAACCTCCCTACTGCACTTCCAGTCTACCTGCTTTCTGCTCACGGTTCCTACGTGTATTCTGGCTGGTGAATCTTCTGTACCAGTCGCATCTGCAAAACTATAACATTCATGCTCCCTCTGAGTTCCTACGCGTGCAAATCGTGCATCTACTATGTACACCCGCATGATTCTAGTCTACTTCTGTGCTTCTAGTCTGCCTGCTTTCTGCTCGTGGTTTCTATGTGTATTCTAGCTGCAAATCTTTTCCTCGTACCGGTCGCATCTGCAAAACTGTAACATTCGTGCTCCCTCTGAGTTCTTGCACGTGCAAATCGTGCATCTACCATGTATACCCCGCATGCATTGCAGACAGATCGTGATGGTTTTCTGGGCTCCTGCATCTTCTGGTCGTGGATACTTTTTTTTGCAAAACTGTAACAAATTCCATGCCTCCCCTCTCTTCTCTTCTTCTTCTTCTCTTTCTCTTTCTCTTCTCCTTCTCCTCTCCTCTCCTCTCTTTTTATTAAAGAGGGGGGTTTGAACCCAAGTCCTCCCCCTTCACAAAAGGGAGACTTATCATTGGGCCAGTAGATAAGAAGTGATGAAAATGTAATGATTTTTTGCTTATATATTGAAATCTCGGGAACTGTAACTCTCTAACCGTAGGGAGTTTTCACATGCTATAAAAAGCAAAAGTACTTCACTTCATGTGCTCTACTTATATCTCCTACTAGATCGCAGATTTTGAACTTTTTCAAGTTCACTTCACGGACACACGCCACACGAGGAGGGTGGACATTTATGTCACTTCTCGACGAGTTTACGGATTTGGTGCCTGGTCCTCTGCACCTTATGGATACCAATGGGCAAGATCTCTTTCTTGATCTTCATGTCGATCTGCAACAACTAATTGTACAGTACATTGCTCAAGGAGACGACGGGTGGGATGATACACCGTGGATGATTTAAGGGTGAAGAACTAGTGATACGCTAGGAGGACTTTGATTTCAATTCTACTCATTGTACAGTGATCGAGCTACTTGCTACTTCAGAAGTAATTAAAAGGGTGTCCTTCTTCGAAGGGTGGGATGCTCCCCAAGCTTGGGGGGAGATTTGGCACATCTACTTATTAATTCCTGTGGATAAGCTCGTCTTGAATGGTTTGTTCTCAATCTCACTACAAAGGTTTCTAGGGCTCTCGGCTATGGTTGGTAATGTTTCAACCAAGGAATCCCTTTGTACCTAATCAACCCTTTATGCCTCATTTGGAGCTTCAAGTTGTAATTCTTTTTGGTCTAAAGATAAACTATCAACAAAGGATTGCAAGTTTATTTGGTGCTGAACGTTTGGCTCAAGTATTGAATTCTCCCCACCCTCTCCTTCTACCTATCTTGGACTACCAAGAAACTTGGGATGTCTGGATTTTAGTATTAGTGTGATGACATCTTGGATCCTTCAATTTGATGGAGCTTACAAACCTTCGACCAAGGCTGCTGGCATGGGTGCAAAGCTCACTTCACCGGGTGGTGAGGAGTATTGTTATAGCAAGTCTGCACCTGCAAGTACTTGCAACCAAGCTGAGTACTCGGCACCAACAAAATTGTGGCTGATTGTTGAGAATATGCCCCCTTTTTCAAAATGTTGCAAGGCAGCTGGTGCATCATGCACCTTGAGTGCTATTAGGCACATCTCCACATATGCATTGTCGATATCAAGCTGCTAGCCTATTTGAGATAATGTATGCAATCTTTCATTGTCACTTTTCACCTGCTCAAGCTCTTGTAGCACTCATTGATGCTCCAGATTTGCATCTCATACAGTTGCAGTTCTAAACATGACATCTTGCTCGACACGTGCTCCCTATCTAACTTCCTCTTCGATATTCAATTAGAGGTCTTCAGTTGCCACAGAGGCTATATGTCCAAGAAGGGCACATACAAACTTATCAATTGATATTGGGTTGGAAATCTTCAAAAAAACCCGAAAGTAAATACTCGACATATTTAAATATTATATTCTCCTAACATTGGACTTCCGAAGCTTTGTGGACACAACAAGACAAAGCACCCATAGATACATTTCCTTAACTTTAAAAAAAACTTACGGTCGCATCTATTTGTGCATCTACAGACCCACGTCTATCAGTGTATCTATATAGCAGACAGATGTGCCTATAGACATGCTTTTAGATGCTCTATAGAAATTTTATAAAAATAGAAAGACGTGTACATAGACGCGCTTATAGACACTCTACATAATCTTTTTTTTAAATAAAAACAAAATTTTGTGTGGTTGAACAGAATGCTGTGTATGTTGTGTATGCTATGTGGTTACAAGAATCCCATTTCCACATTGTGGAATTCAATTATTACAGGCAACCGCATTTTAATTAGCATGATTCCAAGCACGTCTATAGCCGATGATTACAATTCCAAATAAAAAATTACAATTTCAAAATGTTTAGTTCACAAGGCATTCATTGATATGAATTCATAGCCCAAAAAGTGCTTGTATGTACATATATCACAAAGCCAAGCCACGTCCTATGGCTTCAAATACAAAAATAAGAGCAGTGTATACACAAAAGAGGCACAAAGCCAAGCCAATGGTTTCAAGTACAAAAAAGAGTAGCTAGCACTACTACAACTAATCTAAGTTCTCCGTGTCCTCACTCCCTTCTTTGCTCCTTTCTTCCTCATCTTCTTCTTCCTGATCAACCGTAGGGCCCTGCAAACGAGGGACAACATGTATCAATGTATAAAAAATCAAATCTTTATTTACAATATTGACATTATTTAATTACTTTAAAATACCTGGGGGGTGCCCCAGTAGCCTAGATATACTGCTCCTCAGTAATCAACCCATCATCATAGAAGTGCCTCCATGTATCTCCTCTGCGAGGGTGGCGGTGGTAGGCTGTCTTAATAGGAGTAGCATACCTGCCCACAATATCAAGCTGCAAGATGACACAATTTGCGGAGGGGTTAGTACAAAGAAACAACCTCCTAATAAAAGGAGAAAAGAGAGGAGAAAAAAGAGAAAAAGAGATAAAGTGAAAAGAGAAAGTGAGGATAAAAGAGAGAAAAAGAGAGAAGGAAAGAGAGGAGAAAAGAGAGGAAAATAGAGGAAAAGAGAGGAGAAAAAGGAGAGAAAAAGAGAGGAGATAAGAGAGAGAAAGAGAGGAGAAAAGAGACAAAAAGCAAGGAGAAAAAAGAGTGAAAAAGAGAGCAGATAAGAGAGAAAAAGAGAGGAGAAAAGAGAGAAAGAAAGAGAGGATTAAAGAGAGAAGGAAAAAGAGAGAAAAAGTGAGGATAAAAGAGAGAGAAAGAGAGAAGGAAAGAGATGAGAAAAGAGAGGAAAAGAAAGGAAAAGAGAGGAGATAAGAGAGAAAAAGAGAGGAGAAAAGAGAAGGAAAGAGAGAAGAAAAGAGAGAAAAAGAGAATGCAATCCCTTATTTCCTCATAAATGCAATCCGTTTCTTCATTCATGCAATCCCTTTCCATCATTCATGCAATCACTTATTTCCATCATTCATGCAATCCCTTTCTTGGAAGTGGAAGGGGAAGGGGAAGGGGAAGGGGAAGGGGAAGGAAAAGGAAGGGGACGGGGAAGGGGAAAGGGAAGAACACACAAGAAAAACTATCGTAGCGTGTCTATAGACGCCACGTCTAACAGCGTGTCTATAGGTGCGGTTGTTTATTTTTCCAAAAATTAGGTGCGCTATTCTAACAAGTCGGTGACATAAATGCACAATGATCACCCTGGCATATCACGAGTGGAGCTCGATATCTCAACACCCGGCCCTAAAAAGAACAACACTAGTACCAAAAACATCCTTCCTTGCATATGACAAAGGACGAATCCAAAGAGAGCAACTTCGAAAGAAGACCAACCACCAAGAGACTTACCTTGGATAGAGGTATGGAAGCTTCTTGTCCTTCTTCAAAGCTGTTCTCTTGTATGCTTGGGGATGACTGTGTAAGCCTGGAGATGAGTGTGGGTGCTTAGAGATAAGTGTGGATGCCCGGAGCTATGTCTCTTAATAGGAAAGCAAGCCGTGCGATGCTAAAAGTATGTGAAGGAAAGCAAGCATGCTAAAAGTAGGTTCGAAAATCAGCTCGCAGTTTGCGCATCTAAACATGCATCTAAAAGCACGTCTAAATGTGTGTCTATCAACGCAGCTATACTATGTTTTAGACGTGCCTATAGATGCATTCCATAGTACAGACATGGTGTTAGACGCGCTTGCAAATGCTACATAGAGTTTTGACATTTATAACTCATGCAAGAAAACATTTTTTGGGTTGTTTATCTATAGGATGTCTTCAGTTTCAACAAGTAGCTCTAGTGAGGATGAATCCCTCCCCACCATTGCGAAATGTGGTTGGAGCAAAAAATCAAATGTATGAGTGATCGATGTCGAGGAAACATGTCTCGTGCATGCAGAATTACACTCAATCACGTCTTAAAGTATGGAGAATGGGATGCAATGCCACACCCACATATGTTGCCCTATGCTCATCTTGGGATCTTCAGGAGAGACCGTTACGGATGCATGGAGTGATGGTGATAGTAGCCCTCCACCATTACCTCATGAGGCCATGGAGGAGGAGGTTTTTGATGATATGGTGCGGGATTTATATGTCCATCAATCCTTAGGTAGGGATGATAGCATGGAACAGGATGATCTTTTTACTGCAGCATCGACTCCACTATTTGAGGGGTGCACATTCTCTATTCTACATGCCTCCCTTGAGTTACTAAACTTGCATACCATCTATGGATGGAGCAATTCAAGTTTGAATGCAATACTCAAGTAAGCTTTAAAGTCTATTTTGCAAACATGATGAATTATGCTAGTGGGTCAATTACTCGAATGCTTTTTCTCATTTATGGTCTTCACGTGCAGGCTATTGTGTAAAATGCTTCCAAGGGAGAATAAATTACCAACCTCGAGATATGGCAAGGCAACATGTGACCTGTCTTGGAGGATTAGATTATAAGCACGTCCATGCATGCGTCAATGATTGCATTCTATTTTGTGGACCACATAAGGATGCAAGAGAGTGTCCTACTTGTGGAGAGGCAAGATATAGAGCAGATCTCAAAATTTTGGATGTGCCTCGTAAGGTTTTGTGATATTTTCCCATAATCCTGAGAGGTAGCAAGCTAAGGGTGTCCACTTTTTATTCACTCCCCAATCCTTAGGAGGTGGAAAAAGAAGCTTTTGGCACACAAAAGTGCAAATCTCATCTACTTCCCTATGGATCTAGTCTTTGAAGTCTTCAGACACAACATCACACATGCTATTGTGCACACAAGGGTATGGTCTGATCGAAAATTTGATGCATGCACAAAAAATTTATTTGTGTCACACGGCATGGCAGTCACACCTTTGTCACAAACAGAGAGTGTCATATTAAAGTCTAAATTTCTCACTCATTTTATATTAAATGTTATTGAAACTTTGTAGGTGGTCTCTTTACATTATGTAGATCTTAACTTGATTTATTGGTAATTATTTGAATGACTTATCTAATTATAAATAATTATTTACAATGAATAACTAAGCAAATCCAATTATGGTGGAAGGTTAGTAAGCACATAAGGGTATGTGGTTCAATCATCAATCCCAAATCCAATGGTTAGATTTAGGGAGATTGAAGTTTAATTTTTACTTTTACTCCTTAGAGAATCAATAAAGAATATTAAAAATAAATCTAGTAATTCTTAAACATGACCAAAAATTTCAAAAATGTCAATATTTTTAGTCCTCCATGTGATGAATAAGAGGAAAAATTTTTGGTTAAATTTGAGTAAGGGAAGGGTACATTATGGCCTCCACAAGTGAAATCTCCCTTTTGTTGGGGAAAAAGGGCCCCCCAAGCTTAATACCAAGACAAGGTAGGCTTGGTATTAGGCTTGGTGACGTAGTTTAGGAGCATCACTGATCCGGCAAGCCTTTGGAGTGTGCATGTTGCCCATGTGGAAGGCTGAGTCATCTATTTTTGCCTTGCCAGCATGCCACATTGTTAGACCGCATGGTGCCATGTCATCAAGGAGATGTGACATCACTCATTGTCATGTCACCTTAGATTGCCACATGTGCTACCACATCAGCCACATGTGCCACCTCACCATTCCACATCATAGGAACTCTTGGAGCCATTTCATCACACCTTGCCACCTTGGCATACCTCGTCAACATTGCCACATCACCAATCCCTCCACCTCAGTTTGCCATGTCAATCTACCACCTCATGAATGCCAACTCATCGTGCCACATCACATTTCCACATCATGGAAGAGCCTCATATATTCCACACCATATTGTTGCATCATCAACATGCATGGTGCCACATCAACCACATGTATACACATCATGATGATGGCGAGCCACATCATCAACATGCATGGTGAAGTTATACATGCATGTGATTTGAGTGCATGAAGCTTTTTGAATTTTAAACATGGGGGCATGGCGAATACCATGATATAGGTATTTGGAACGCTTGAATTTGAAACATAGTGGATACCATGATCGAGGTTTTTGGAAGTGGCAAATTATCATGGTTTATCAAGTAATCAACATTTCTATTTTAAACATAGAATACCATGATCGAGGTTTCAAGAAGTGTAATATTATTATGGTTTATCAAATAATCAACGCTTGAATTTTAAACATAGAGACATGGCAAATACCACGATAGAGGTATTTGAAAGTGGCAAATTATCATGGTTTATCAAATAATCAACGCTTGAATTTTTAACAGAGGCATGGCAAATACCACTATCGAGGTATTTGAAAGTGGAAATTTATCATGTTTTATCAAATAATCAAATTGTCATGGTTTATAACCATGATCGAGGTATTTGAAAGTGGCAAAATAATCAAATTATCAAGGGTTATCACATAGCTTATTCTGAAATTGCATTAACAAAAATATTAATCAAGATAGGCACATATGTTATGTGAATATTAAACTGAAATAAAATCAAATGATGAAAATATTCAAAATTTACATTGGATTCCATGTATATATAATATGATTAAAATCAACTTATTTGAGTAGACCACAAAAATTAGTTTCAAAACAAAATCAAATGGAACTTTAGTAGCCAATTATTTTCAATCTTAGCACCTTCTCCACCATTAATAATCAAGAGCAATCTAGTGGATGAGTTCAGGCTTTCTATAAGACACCATGTTTTGGTTCATTTCACTCATTCTTAGCCATTCTTGCCTCCCCATCACTTTGTCACACCTTCCATCCTACTTTCATTGAGAATGGGTTCTCAAAGCCGTAGAGCTAGTAGATGTGAAAGATGTAGGAAACCCCCCCAAATCTCGATGAGGAGTGCAAGCGAAAGGCTTGCGAGCGCAAGAGCGCCTCTAAAGCTAGAGCTCGTGCTGCCACCACCGATCCACCTCCACCTCTACATCCCACCTCCACCTCCACCACCACACCCCCACCCCCACCTCCATTGTCCCCCCCTCCACATCCTCATTCGCTCCCCTACCTCCAGCCTCCGCCCTTCCCCTAGCCACCAACATTTTTCCCTCCACTTCTACCTCTTCCCCCTCCACCCTCCCCCCTCCCCCTCCCCCTTTGCCCCTTCCCCTTGGCACCTCCCTTCCCCCCTCTGCCCTACCATCTCCCATTGATCCCCTTCCCCCACCTTGCAGTAGCAATATTGCTTCACGACGCAACTTGCTGAAGTCCACTATCCGTCGTCGTACTAACAAGATTGTGCAATCTTTTTTTAGTGACCTTACGCCAGCTTCACAGTCTGCTCTTCTCACATCTCTGATTGATCACCCTGACTTGGTAGAGTGTAGGAGGCTTGTTGGTCTTGGTGCACGTAGAGATAGGGTTGTATGTAGCGAAGTCTTTAGCAGCGTTCGACGTTCTTATGCCTCTATTAAGCATAGGAACTCCAGTGATGCCTTGGCAGCACATCATGCTATTGTGGCTACCATTAGTAGACCTCAGATGATAGGCCATGTCCATACCACTTCATGTCTTCTTCAGATTACACCGCGCACATTGCGAGCAGCACATGATTAGGAGGCAGAGTCTAGAGGATAGTGAGACTGATGATCTTTGGGCTTCGAGTGGTCGTGCACCTCGCAACGATTGATTGTTGGATGATTCCACTAGGTCCTTCATACAGTAGTTTTGGGAGGAGCATTGCAGAGCATCCTCGATGTTCAAGAAGGCATTGTGGAAGAGGGTGTCACACGGTGTGTACATTGAGCATGGTGCATGTTTTTTGGAGTGTACCCAGACTGAGCTATAAACTCAATTTGTAGAGGCACACCCAGAGTTCAAGATTGGGTAGAGGTCATTTGAGCAATGTAGGCCATGGTTTGTGCAATGCTCTCAGGAGTGTGACATGTGCTGTTGTTGCTACCATGTGGATTTTGGATTGATGTATGACATATTATGTTCCCTTGATGGTCATAGGGGAGTGGTTTCTACTAGCCCTCGTGACTTCATTCATTCCATATTGTGTACACGAGATGGCGATGCTTTATTCCACTCTCTTGAGTGTGTGGAAGGTAGGTGTACTTTGTGTGGTGACTTTGTTAGAGTGCCACGAGTTGCACTAGATACTTGTGATGTGCAGATAGATCGTTGGTAACAGTATGAGTGCAGTACCCTGACATTAGATGGTGGTGCATAGTCGAGGAGGTTGCAGCTTGTGGGGAAGGAGACTCCACGTGTTGTATTCATTGATAGTTTCTGAGGGAAGCTGTACCACTACATATGCCACTTGCACACTGCAAAGTGGGAGGATCATCAGTTCCGTGCATGTTTGAGCACATTTCCTATAGGGGTGCTTGTCTCAGTGGTGGACTTTGCAGAGAATTATACCTTTGCACCACAGCATGAGATCCAATCGGAGTATTATTTCTCCAAATAGGTGGCATGTGATTGAGTTATTGGTTTTTTTATGGCCTCATTATATTGAATTATTTCAATAGTCATTTTTTTTTCCATGCCATGTTGCAGGTTGCTATATTTGTGCACATTAGCTATCATCATGCACAGGCTCATGTGGATGGCATTGATAGCACCATGGACTCACGCGTCATTGTGTGAGAGTATCACTTCTACATCAGCAATGATCAATTGCATGATGCCCATTTTGTACAGCACTGCTTCACTTTGCATCATAGTTTCTTGAGGGATCGTGGTGTCACATGGAAGCGGCACTAGATCTAGTCAGACAGTTGTGGTGGTCAATTCAAATCTGTCAGATAGTTTTATTGGTTCTGCAGACGGCACTGTGAGACAGGCATTCCGATCACATGGAGCTACTTTGAGATAGGACATGGTAAGGGAGAGCACGATGGTGTAGGTGCTTGCGTGAAGCGTGCTTTGTGTCAATACCAGTTGCATCACAGTGTCATCGCTTCAAGGATGCACATGATGTGGTGTAATGGTGCAGCCAACACTTATCGACCACTAATGCTATCTCCTTGTTTTAGTCGCGTGATGATAGGGTGGTGAGTAGGTATTTTTGGTGCATGGACATTGGGAGTGTTGATCAGTCTAGGCCTTTTAATTGTCATTCAGTGTCTGGCACTCTTGATTTCCATTCCATTAGGAGCATAGGTGAGTCTCACCCCACGATCTTTTCTTGATGGTTTGCATGTTTTGCCTCTGCATGCATTGATGATTATTGAGGAGGGTGCTCCATGATACCATGGGCCAATCCATGGGCACGGCAAGTGCTTTCTCCTTTCCAGCCTTGGGAGGAGGTACATGATGATCAGGATGCGGGATTCAGTTCCTCTAGAGATTATGACCAGCTTACAAATATGTTGTGTATTGGTGATATCTTCGTGGTCATTGATTCGGAGGGAAATGAGGAGGGTGTGGATTATTACTTGTTGCGATGCTCTATGGCGAAGAGTGTGCTGAATGAGGATACAGTGGATGGGCATGGGATGCACTTCAATGCTCATAGCATGATTATAGGTGGCTACTATTTTCAACAGATACAGAGGCATGGTCATTATATTAAGTTCCAGGAGTACATGGCGGATCAAGAGGCATACATGTATTCTCATCTTGTTTTTGCGATCAAGATTACATTGAGTCATGTTCGCACTCACAAGGTGACGTCCATTCCATGATGGTGCCTTGCAGTGGAGGATCACGAGAGCATACTTGCGACTATTGGCATGAGAGCCGATCGAGTAGCACATTACATATCATAGTTTTGGGGATCAGCAGTTGATCAAATAGATTTTTTTTGGGTATCACTAGTTGATTACATATTTTTGTATTCGATATGTATAGGCTTAGTGTGTGAGCGTACCATTGTAATTTTCATGGACTCATATTTAAAAATGGTGCACGTACTAACCAAATATGCATGTGGACTTATCTGTTGGGGATGAAACTTTACATGGCCCTTAGGTTACCCTAGATATACATCCATGCAAGATTTCGTTGCCAAATGCTTTCGTATGTGCCGTGTGGAAGGTATAATGTATACATTTTTGCAAGCACTCCCTACTAGTGACTACATATGAAAAATGGTGCACGTACTAACCAAATACGCATGTGGACTTATCTGTTGGGCATGAAACTTTGCACAGCTCTTAGGCTACCCTATACCTACATCCATGCAAGATTTGGTTTCCAATCAATTTTGTATGTGCCGCATGGAAGGTATAATGCATACATTTTTGCAAGCACTCATTACTAGTGACTACATATGAAAAATGTCGAACGTACTAACCAAATATGCATGTGGACTTATCTGTTGGGCATGAAACTTTGCATATCTCTCAGGATACATAGACCTACATCCCTCAAGATTTGGTTGCCAATCGATTTGGTATGTGCCATGTGTAAGGTATAATGCGTACATTTTTGCATGCACTCCCTACTAGTGACTACGTATGAAAAATGGTGCACGTACTAACCAAATAGGCATGTGGACTTATCTGTTGGGGATGAAACTTTGCACGTCCCTTAGGCTACTTTAGACCTACATCCATGCAATATTTGGTTGCCAATAGATTTGGTATGTGCCAGGTAGAAGCTATAATGCATACACTTTTGCATGCACTCACTACTAGTAACTACCTCACTGTCAAGTGATCAACTATACTCAGGGTATGTAATAAAGCTATTGTGGGATTGTAAACTCCACTCGTGCTAGAATGAGCCTCGGGAACAGATGACAATGGACTTGCTGCTAACTAAACTTCATGCACACCATGTTGATGAAAATGACGCAATGCGTCCAATGGACGATATGAAAACTTATCTATAAAATTACAATTTTGACATGTCATATTTCAATTTGCAAGTCCTATACTTTTTAAATATTCCTAAATTATATTTTTCACTGTTTTGAAATGGATGTTTGATAACATCATTGGTTGTTTAGGGTTTATGTTTTGATATTTCGAGAAAACAGTCTTCTACAGTAGGATGAGAAGCAAATGTGTTTGAATGTATGTATGTATCATGTCTTGAACTCGTATCTTTGCTATTATGTTTAGGCTTTAGCATTTTACCCAAAAAATGGCATCATCATCAAGAACACCCTCTCGACCATCCACACAGGTCGAGTACCAAGCCCAAGATGATGAACACACATGTTGTAGTCAAGCGATGAAGTTTATGATGGACGTGGCTGACGCGACCATGCAACTACCACTAAAAGAGTAAAAAAAGGCAATTACTGTTGCCAGTATTTTCCACAACCCTAATGGCCTGACGTACTCGGCTATAAAGGCCCTTGTCTTGGATGATGATTTAGAGGCTATATAGGATTGTAGCATAGGTGTCCCAGGACATGGAGGATGGCCCATTTTCTGGTGTTATAATGAAGCCATGAAAGAGAATGCAGCCTACATCTGGGAGATGAATTTTGGTTCAACGTTAATAATATCTTGGATTATGCCACAATAATCATCCATGGATCCATTGGCTCCCTCAAAGGTAGCAATAATGCTGCAATCTTGTGTGTTTCTCTTATCGTCAATCCGTTGTGTCCAAAAATGCTTGCCCTCACATGATATAGCATTGAACATAGTACACTACACCAAGACAAAATCAATTAAATAAGCAATCTAAATTGTTGAAAGCTCCTAACTTATGCATAACATTCTATATATCGACCTTGCTCATGCATCCCCTAGCATACTCCCATTCTTCCATTGTGATATGCATCCCCTCATCTCTCTCTGCTCTCTCCATTTCGTCAAGTAGCCAATCCACCTGAATATCCTTTGGAAGTGCTCTTAGATGCTGAGGGTATGGCACACGAGATCCGTGGTGTGTACGAAAGAGGGCCCTTTATCCTTGTCTTCTTGCCTTTGCATCCTCGTATCTTGTCACCCATCTTTTCATCACATCAGTATTAAGCATGCAATAAAGGTGAATATTATTAAGCAACTCCGTGTCTATTACTTTGCTCCGTCCTTTCCCTTGAGGCACAATAGAGGTCATCCTTAAGTCTTCATCCTCTCCATAGCCATGGGAGAGAGCTATCCACATCAACAAGAAACTTAGAAATATAAACAAGTGACTCTTGTACCAACCCACCCTCAGCCATGCTACCTTCGGGCCTTGCATTTTCTCTCACGAAACCCTTCAAGGTCTTCATGAAGCGCTCAAGGAAGAACAACCATCGTGCATGTACAGTACCGCATATAGCAATCTCATCCACCAAATGCACTTTGAGATGTAGTTGGTGTTAGATATCAATGGTCCACTCTCGTGTAACCGCAGGAACCAACTAACTCTACTTGTAAGCCCCCCATATGAGGAGAAGGCATTTGAGTAGCTCAGTTATCCGGTAGGTCCTAGTTTGGACACTAGATGGGGGCCATGTGTGGCCTGATGGCTGGACGACTTCAGATAGAGTTGGCACACTATCAACTAGGCTACATGCAAGTGTGGGAAGGCATCCCATGATTGACCGCACTGAGGGTAGATGGAGCATTTCTCGGAGCAACCGACTCTCAGGATACGAGGCCCGTTTGGAGCCCCAGATCCCAGATGGCTGCGAGTTGAATGGCAACCGTAGGTCAGTTGCTCTATTCTGTGCCACAGTTCTATCGTGTGGTCGGTGGCCTATTTTGGGACTGACCTCGAGTCGGCGAGTTTGGGTAGACTGGGTCGGTCTCCCAATTGAGTCTAACCGACTATGACTAGTGGCTATATAAGAGCAAGCCCATGAAGCCCATAATCATCACTAGCTACAGCAACCCTGATTCCTTAGCATCCATTCTCCATCTTCTACTATTTCCAGCATGCCATCAAAGCTCCTCACATAGGAGCACACGGCTAGGAGGCAGTGCCATCTATTGTATCAGTTTTATAGTAATCAAATTTTTGATTCTCCATACTATCTGCTTTTCTCTCTTGTATACGAGATCCTATTATCTATTGAGCACAGACGTTGTATTGTTTTCCTACATGGTATTAGAGCTTGGGCTCTAGCAAGAAGATTTGGTAATGTGTTTCTGTTTGCGAGCAGATTGTGAGAGATGGCCTAGCCCCAAGACTGCGAATCTCACCGTTCGGTGAAAGCAGAAAGTTGGGTGGCACTAACTATCCACTCTAGAAGTTCAAGATGAAGACCATCCTAAGCACATATGAGCTTTGGGATAATACTACTGGGGTGGACATGAAGTCGGTTGCGAGACCGAATCCAGCCAATGCAGGACAACAGATAGTACCAATTGTAGATGAGATTCTCGTGTGGACAAGAAGAAATGTAGATGTGCTGCACAGTTCTATTGTCTACAGTGTAAGTGATTATGTCATGGCATTAATTCAACATGTCACGACAGTGAAGGAGGCATGGACGGTCTTGAAAAGTCAGTACGAGACCACGAATCAGACGCAGATTTAGAATATGGAGACTCAACTCATGAACGAGAAATTGTCTGAGTCTGAAATGGTAGAGAAGTTCATCACCAGGGTGAAGAATCTGCGCAATCAGATGACTGCGATTAACATCACCATCACAAGCGAGAATCTACCACGAAGGTGCATACAGACTGTCCCACCAAAGTACAATGGTCTTGTTACAACATTGAATACGCATAACAAAAATCCGCCCCTCAACTTTGAGGATTTTAGCGCAATGCTTCTGGAGGAGGAGTTGCATCAAAAGATGAGGACTGGAGAAGATTCGGCTTTCTATGCTGGATCAAAGAAAGGTAAGGGTAAGGGCTCTAGTAACCCATCTTCTTCTGATGATAAAAAGAGAAAGAAGAAGATCAAGTGCTTCTATTGCAACAAGGCAGGGCACAAGCAGAATGAGTGCTGGAAGAAGATTGCAAATGAGAAGAATGGAATAAAGAAAGAGTCCAGCAATAGTGCATAGGCAGTACTAGTAGAGCTATTTGTAGCAATTGAGGAGATTTGCACGGAGGCAATTCATGTACCTATGGATGAACCTTGGATTATTGATAGTGGTGCATCATGCCACATGACCAATCGGAAGGATTGGTATACCTCTCTACATTCGGTAGGGAAGGACATCCTGGTAGAAGTCGGCAATGATGCAAAATGTCTAGCAAAAGGAAAAGATACGATTGCTCATAAGTCAGATGGAGTTGTAAAACAGTTGTCCGATGTTCTTTATGTGCCAGATATCAAGAGGAACTTGTTGTCCATTTCTGTGATCATGGATCAGGACCTCAAAGTTCACTTCGATAAGAATGGCGCACAGATTTTTGATCTTCAAGGGAAGGTCATTGGTAAAGGTACACGGTGCAACAACATCTACAAACTCTCAGCTCTTAGTGCTTGAGCTAATGTGAGCAACACTAAGATGTGGCATGAGAGGTTTGGTCATCTAAACCTTAGTTCTTCAAAGGAGATGCATAAAAGTGGAATGATTGCAGACCTACTAGAAATTACAGATCTGCTCGATGTACGTGAAGCTTGCATGATGGGCAAGCAGCATTGGCAACCCTTTCCTAAAGAGGCCAGTAGGGCAAAGGCTCCTTTAGAGCTCGTTCACACGGACCTCTGCAGAAAGATGGAGATGGAAGCTTTGGGTGGTTCCTACTACTTCATGATGCTGATCAATGACTACAGTAGAAGGATATGGATATACTTCCTAAAGACTAAAGATGAGGCTTTTAGTAAGTTCAAAGAATGGAGGAGGGACCATCCGAACACCACCGGTCCAAGAGATTAAAGAAGCAAAGAAGGGCACAGGAATACTTGGTCAACTACACTTTGATGATAGAGGTGATCCGTGCTGAAGAACCCAAGTGCCTTGAAGAGGTACAGGGTGATGATAGGTGGATGGAGGTTATGCAGTCAGAGTATGGCTCCATAATGAAGAACAACACTTGGGACCTTGTGGATCGACCACCAAAATGCAAGGTAATCGGCACCAAGTGGGTGTACAAGACCAAGTACAAGTCTGACAGCATGTTGGATAAGTACAAGGCTCACGGCTCGTGGGAAAAGAATTCACACAAGTACATGGTTTTGATTATCAGGATACTTTTGCTCCCATAGCTCGACTAACCACAATTCATAGTGTTTTGGCTTTAGCAGCACAAGAAAGTTGGCCTATGTTTCAGATGGATGTAAAATCTACCTTTCTGAATGGAGATCTCAAGGAGGAGGTACACGTGGAACAACCACCAAGTTTTGTGATCCCCAGTTCAGAAGGTAAAGTTTGTAAACTAAAGAAGGCACTTTACGGCCTAAAACAGGCCCCACGAGCGTGGTACCAGTGGATTGATGCCTACTTTTTGCAAAACGAATTCAGGAGAAGCCCATCTGATGCAAATTTTGTATAACTACAAAGAAGGAGGCAAGTGTATGATCGTGGTCCTTTATATGGACGACCTTGTCATAACAGGAAACCATGAAGAGAAGATCTCGCAGACAAAGCATTTGCTAGGAAGAGAGTTTGAAATGATAGACCTCGGACTGATGCATTTCTGTTTGGGGATTGAAGTTTGGAAAGAGCCAAAACAGATCTTCATCTCACAACTGAAGTATGTTGGAGAGATACTGAAGGCATTTGGCATGGCTAAGTGCAAGACAGCTGGCACCCCTATGGAGGTTGACGTGAAGCTCTCAAACGAGGATTCATCACCACTGGTGGACGAACCAAAGTATAGAAGGCTTGTGGGCACTTTGATTTACTTGTGCAACACGCGGTCGGACATCATCTTTGCAACTAGTGTATTAAGCAGGTTTTCCAATAAGCCTCGGGAAAACCATTGGAGAGCAGGGATGTGGGTGCTGAAATACATCAAAGGCACACTTGATTATGACATCACCTATACCAAGGGCAACATCTTGACTAGATTCTGTGACTCGGATTGGGCAGGAGATGTGGACAGCACGAGATCAGTGACAGGTTACTGTTTCTCACTTGGATCTGGAGTTGTATCATGGGTCAGCAAGAAGCAACCCACAGTTGCTCTTTCTTCTATCGAGGCTGAGTACAAATCAGCATGTTTTGCTTCTTGTGAGGCAGTGTGGTTGAGGAGGATTTTAGGGGACATGGGTGCCGTGTAGAACAAGCCTACACAATTATCATGTGACAATCAGAGTTGCATGGCGATTGCAAAGAACCCTATGTTCCACGCTTGCACAAAACACATTGAGATTCAATATCACTTTGTATGCGAGCTCATCATGGATGGAGAGGTCGACTTGGTGTACTGTCCAACTACAGAGAATGCTGCAAACATCTTCACGAAGGCTCTTGGAAGAGACTTGTTGGAGAGGCATCTTCATCAACTTGGCATTGGGCCGAAAAAGTAAGTTCACTTGCAGGTGGACATTGAGGGGGGGTGTTAGATATCAATGCTCCACTCTTATGTAACTACGCTACTTGTAAGCCCCCCATATGAGGAGAAGGCGTTTGAGTAGCTCGGTTATCCACAGTAGGTCCTGGTTTGGACACCAGATGGGGGCCATGTGTGGCGTGATGGCTGGATAGCTTCAAATAGAGTTGGCACACTGCCAACTAGGCTACATGCAAGTGCAGGAAGGCATCCCATGACTGATCGTATTGAGGGTAGATAGAACATTTCTTGGGGTAGCCCACTCTCGAGCTGCGGGGCCCGTTTGGAGCCCCAAATGATCCTAGATGGCTATGGGCTGAACGAAGACCATAGGTTAGTTGCTCTATTCTACACCATGATTCTATCATGTGGTCAGTGGCCTATTTTGAGACGGTCGGTTTGGGTGGACTGGGTTGGTCTCCCAATTGAGTCTAACTGACTATGACTGGTGGCTATACAAGAGCAAGCCTGTGAAGCCCATAATCATCACTGGCTACAGCAACCCTGATTCCTTAGTATCTAGCCTCTATTCTCTACTGTTTACAGCATGCCATCGAAGCTCCTCACATAGGAGTGCATGGCTGGGAGGCAGCGCCATCTATTGTATCAGTTTTATAGTAATCAAATTTTTTATTCTCCATACTATTTGCATTTCTCTCGTGTACGAGATCTTGTTATCTGTTGAGCACAGACGTTGTATTGTTTTCTTACAGTTTGCTTGTGAGAATAGAATGTGAAAAGTCACAAACCACCTCCACTGACATAACTCGAGCATTCTCAAGCGTGGTGGGATCTATTTCCTTTGAGCTCACATACCTAGAAAGGAAAAAGTATACCATATTAGCAATATGAATACCTTGCATTGATACGCTTCACATTTTGTATCTTGTAAAGTACCTCACAAGCTCGCCCATCTTGTAAATACAATCCTTCACGTCCTTTGATGCACTAGGAGAAATGCTAGTAGGTAGTATGAACTGAACACACGAGGAATGGTTGATTAGTTGCTTCTAATTCACTCACAAATTTGGAAGGAAAAAGATATTATGCACATAAAATACTTACTTGGAGCATCTTGTGCCAATCATGAGATTTCAAGCCATATAATTGCTCTACACCTCTTTTCTTGCTCTTTGTGAAGGCCCCCATCAAACACCTCATGCATCCAATGGGAGTACGAATTGTAGTGATAGCTCGTTTCACCACCACACCATCTCTAGCTTTGATAATCTCCATGGTGCACGAGGTAAAAAGACACGCCCATTTGGCCTCTCTTGTGACCAAGCTTCATGCATCCTCCCTGTGGTGCATAGATCCTCCCTTATGCCTGTGGAATCTCATGTCCCATTCAAATGTTCCCAAATGGTAGACGCCACATTCTTGAAGATATGCATGGGATCAAGCAAGTGATTGATCTTGAGGTGGGACCAATATGCTAAACAATAAAAGAATTACTACAGCGACAGAGATCGACGAACGGAGATGGACGGAGTGGGAGATTCTAGGTAAGGTTTTTTTAAGTGTAGCATTTTTTTTTGTGAAAATTTATTTAAATTTTAGTTTATAGGAAAATGTAATATAATTATTAAATATTTGAAAATTTAAACTGCATTTTAAAGTTTTTAAAATTATTTTTTTAATTACTGAAGTTTTTATTTAAATGTCAAAACATATATACTTTGTTTTTTAAAATCATCTATTAAAAAAAAAGATTAAAGTAGTTTTTATGTTATTTATTAAATTAGCAAAGTTTTTATTTAAATATAAAAATGTTTAAATTTTCTTTTTAAAAATCATCTTTCAAAGAAAAAGAAAACACAAGTTTGAAGTAATTTTTATATTATTTTTCAAATTAGTGAAGTTTTTATCTAAAATGTCAAAATGTATATATTTTGTTTTTTAAAATCATCTATTTAAAAAAAAAGAGATTAAAGTAGTTTTTATATTATTTTTCAAATTAGTAAAGTTTTTATTTAAAATGTCAAAACGTATATATTTTGTTTTTTAAAATCATCTCTTTTTAAAAAAAGAGATTAATGTAGTTTTTATGTTATTTTTTAAATTAGTGAAGTTTTTATTTAGTTATAAAAATGTTTAAAATTTTCTTTTTTAATCATCTTTTTAAAAAAAAAGAAAACAAGAGTTTAAAGTAGTTTTTATATTATTTTTCAAGTTGATGAAGTTTTTATTTAAATGTCAAAACGTATATATTTTATTTTTTAAAATCGTCTATTTAAAAAAAGAGAGTTTAAAGTAGTTTTTATGTTATTTTTTAAATTAGTGAAGTTTTTAATTAAATTTAAAAACATTTAAATTTTGTTTTTAAAAATCATCTATTAAAAAAAAAAGAAAACAAGAGCTTAAAATAGTTTTTATATTATTTTTCAAGTTAGTGAAGTTTTTATTTAATTGACAAAACATACATATTTTGTATTTTAAAATCATTTTTTTTTTTTAAATTAAAGTAATTTTTATATTATTTTTCAAATTAGTGAAGTTTTTATTCAAATATGAAAACATTTAAATTTTGTTTTTGAAAATCATTTATTAAAACAAAAGAAAACTAGAGTTTAAAGTAGTTTTTATATTATTTTTCAAATTAGTTAAGTTTTTATTTAAATATCAAAACGTATATATTTTGTTTTTTAAAATCATATATTTTAAAAAAAAAAGATTAAAGTAGTTTTTATGTTATTTTTCAAATTAGAGAAGTTTTTATATAAATATAAAACCGTTTAAATTTTGTTTTTAAAAATCATCTTTTTTTTTTAAAAAGAAAACAAGAGTTTAAAGTAGTTTTTATATTATTTTACAAGTTAGTTAAGTTTTAAATTAAATGTCAAAATGTATATATTTTGTATTTTAAAATCATCTATTTTTTTATTTAAAAAAATAGATCAAAGTAGTTTTTATATTATTTTTCAAATTAGGAAAGTTTTTATTTAATTGTAAAAACATATATAGTCTGTTTTTAAAAATCATATATTTAAAAAAAAGAGAAAACAAGAGTTTAATGTAGTTTTTATATTATTTTTTAAAGGGTGAGGTTTTATACTCTATACTTAAAAGATGTAGTCTACAACCATCATGCCATCGATCATATAGAAATTCATTGCATGTAGTCTACAACCATCATGCGAGCGATTGATCAATGTGTAGGGTTGTAAGAGAACCAAGCAATAGGTGATTGAAATTCGTATAGAGGCTAGTACCTTAAAGGGCTATTACCAAGCCATGGAACTTTAAATATATTGATGGGAAACTCAATGTGTAATAATTATTCAGTTGCCAACAAATGCATCACTTGTGTTCTTTTTGTGTCAACAAAATCAAAATTGTAGATGAAGTGTTCAACTTCAGAGAACATAGCTCTACTAAACTTGTCCTTCTAGTGTATTTGCCAAAATGGTTGTTCTCTTAGCATATATTATCACCATGTACATTACCACTATCTATACAATAGAAAGTGTAGCATCTTTAACACAAAGTTTGAAAATTCTTTGAAAATGAAATAAGACCAAGGATGTACATCTAAATCCCTTTGTCAATAACACCGTTCAATAATTATCATATGTGCATCTTCCATTGAAGAGTGGAGCAACTTGGAGCATGCAAGAGTGCATGTGTTGCATTTGCAACATAGCACTATTGTAGGCATAGCCACACATTTGGCCCATCCACCATTAGGTGCATAGGATGATCCCAATGACATCCTACCTCATCAAGGAGTAGTTGACTAAGTGTAATCAATCAAACAAATAGGATGATTTGAACAACACATTCGCCTGCACATCATTTTCAAATCATACGGTGCGAGAGGTTGATGCAAGGAGAGGGTAGATCATGTGGCTAGCAATCCCTTTAAGTAGCACATCAAAACTATAGAAATATGGAACTAGGGAAGGTTGTAGATGATCTATGTATGGATATAGTTACATAGACAAATACAAAGACTTATGTGATTCCATGAAACCTTGTCATGAGCTTTTGCAAAAATTCAATCAAAATTGGCTAGCTAAAAGTTTTCATTACCCAAATAGAATATTAAGTCCCATTGAATAGAATATTAATTTCCATGTGTTTTTTTGTGCATACGTCAGCCAGTGTGCAGGTTCTGGCACCACTATTCATATGCAGATAGCAATTTTGAGAGCTGAGATGAGGGCACTGCAAGATGCTTGGGCACCCCCTCACTTGGTTTCGAGTCTCGATTTAGTCCATCGATGCTCTAGGTCAATTAGACACATTTGAGGATGTTTTGGATACCTTTCAGTAGTAGGCACAGACTGATTGGTGGTCATGGCTTGGGTTGGAGAGCCATTCGAGAGTTATTTGAGCACGAGTCACCTCATAGGCAGGCCTTAGAGGATATGTTTTGGGATGGTCACACTGAGGCGATGCAACCATAATCAAGGCAGCCCTTTCATATTTTATGTTGTAGTAGGCACCCCGTCATGGCAGCGCACATTTATCCAAGATATCTCGCTATGAATGGTGGTCGATTGCCTCACAATCGTCAGATAGCCAGGTCATTTGCCATGTAGCTATACGCCGAGTTTGTGCTTGGTCATTGGGTAGACTACCTTAGTACCCGTCCAAGATCAGGAGCGAGACATGGTAGGATGGGGCATCAAGAGCATCAAACTACAGGTGTTCAATGTCGATGCGAGGCACCACAACTACACACTGCACCAGCATTGCGAGCTATTGGAGGATGGATTAGGGGTGATGTTCATTCAATGGCCTCATCCTTGCACGACATGGTCTCTACCCTATCGAGATCACTTTCGATTCCACCTCCCACATCTATGGAGCCTCCCACATCTACACCACCTCCCACATGTGCACCACCTCCCACATCTACACTGCCTCATTATGAGTTGGATACTCGAGATGCATGAATTGCATTGTTGGTTGAGTCTGGGGTCGAGGTTAGTTATTTTGTTATTTTAGTTTATTTTTTTGTTGCGTGTTTTGAACTAAAGTTTTTTTATTCATTCTCACCATATATGCAACATGTTTGCTTGGCAGGCACATCTATTGCAACAAGATATGGAGTCTCGTGTACGACAGTTGGAGGTAGATATGGAGTCTCATGCACGATAGTTGGAGGAAGATATGGAGTCTCGTGTATGATAGTTGGAGGCAAATTTGGAGGACCAGAGGATTTGGACACACATAGCCTACCATTGAGCGGAGCACTATATTTTGCAGTTGAGACATATTAGTCATGATCCAAATGTGCCAACTAGGACAGATGCACCAGTCATAACCAGGCTTCCTGTAGCCACTTACATCCTTTGCCATGAGGATTTTGACACCATAGGGTGGTTTGGACTAGGGTGCGGCCACATCGCACATCTCCATGGCATGACCCACCACATGGTGGCATGATCAGTGTGCCCTATATGCTTTGCTAACATTGATGTGGCCACATACAGAGGACTAGGCATGGATGATCTGTATCTTGGTCATTGTCAGGCCATTGATCCATTTGCCCGCATGGTCTTGACAGAGCACTACAAGGAGGAGGCACAGAGAGCTTTGCTGCAGTAGGAGGGTGTTGATACTTCAGTGGTTGCAACGTGTGTTTCGTGATGCTTCTCGTATGGTGATTTCATACCAGATGATGAGGCACGAGCAGAGGAGGCACGTTGTATTGAGAGTGAGAGGCAGAGCTTCAAATATCATTACAGCAGTGGGTGGAGTAGTAGCTTGGGCAGGGCCAAGGCCAGCGTCTTCTACATGTAGAGACGATTACTCAAGCTAGATTTGAGGCATGGGTATTTGCAGATGCATGACTTTGGGAGCTTAGGCGCGCATACATAGAGGAGGCGAGGGAGGCAGAGATGGCAGTGGTGGCTCATGCAGCATGCCCTCCTCATCATCAGGATGAGGCTGGCCCATCTGATCCAGGAGATGAGGCTTTGTCGAGGGTACACAGCGGATGGTTGGGAAATGTGTCATACAGGAGCCACGTCAAAGGACAACTAGAGGATCATATGTGGAGTTATTAGATTCTGATTTGGGATGATTGTTCATGCTTCACACATACCTTGTTTAGGGATGCACTTCTCCACGATGATGATGATGATGTATACATTCATTTTGGTACTTTCATGATGTTGTTCTTACTTTTATAATGTATGAGCATTTTGGTACTTTCATGATGTTGTTCTTACTTTGTTTATCTCAATTTATAGTTTGCTCAAATCTAAAACATTTAAAATTAGGAGTATCATTTTGAATTTCAAATATCTCAATTCACACATCTAATATATAAGGTATTTTAAAAATAATGCCGTGTGAAGTAATTCATTGAAAAGGTGTTCAAGTATAAGCTCTCTCTCTCTCTCTCTCTCTCTCTCTCTCTCTCTCTCTCTCTCTCTCTCTCTCTCGTGCTATGAACTTTATCATTTTAAATATCATATTGAATTTTGTATATATCAATGCTTGCAATTATTACACTAATATTGTGACTAATTTTTGTAAATTGTAGATTACGAAAAAAATGTCAATGCTTAGCATGGAATGGTGCTCAATGGTAGTAACATGTGTCAAACATTAATACATGATTATGTACAATTGGCCCACAAGGAAGTTGGCTATTTCACCAAGTAACTAACCAATAGCATGGCAATCTGACATGTCTGACCATGCGCCATTTGATTGAGGTGATTGAGGTATAGCATAATTTCTTGCGTAAAGCTCTCATGTAAACCAAGGAAATCTTGACTTTGGAGCAAGCGCCTGATCTCTGTTTTGTGGAGACACCTTCCCCAATCAATAATGTTCACCCGCACAGATTTCCCATCTAGTGTGAAATCTAGCATATAGTTTCCCACATTCAAATCAGTGTGTCTGAACCCCCTATCATGCACTTCTTTCATTGCACTAGCAATAGCAATGCAAATGGCAAGAGCGTTCTTATAGAATAGGTGTGCTCACATCTGACTCAGTGTATCATGCCACGCATTGTGAGGTTGCTCACGGGGGTCGCCTCCCCTTGCCCAGTTTGGATAATCATGATACATGGAAGGTAGGCTCATGAGCATGTCATGAATACTACCTCCATTGAAGTATGGACTGATTAACCAAAGATCGCTAATGTGTGTGTAACCAATTGTGTGACAGACGGCCCTATGCATTACAATCATTGCCATCTTTGTCTTCAACGATTTATGTGCATGTGTAGTATTGTGCCTCAACTTCTTGCCAGCATGAGATAGGGTTGGTTTGAAACTTGGCACACCCTCTATCGTAACTCGATACACTTTTTCCTTCCACTCCCCCACCCAATTTCTCAAGAATTATCAATGCAACTAGTGGAAAGTGTACCATTGTAGAGCATATCAAAAAACTTTGTGCACAGGTCTATTTGTGCCTGGATGCTGACTACATTGTGGTTTCTTGAAATCATTCATTGACGTAATGCAAGAGTAGAGGAGTCAACATAGTGAGCATACTCGCCTCTTGTGATTACTAGGATCTGCAAGCAATTGAGTGTAGCATCTGTTGGTTATACAAGTTTTGATAGGAGGTTTGTTGCTATGAGTTTCAATTTTAATGTGTTGAGATTCTATAATCCTAATCGCATTGCATGCTTTGGGCGAATGTTTAATTTTTCCATTGGCTCTGCCTTCATTGCATATTTGAGAAGGTAGTGTGATATTACAAAGTTTGTTATAGGTTGTATATTCATGTGGGATCCCCACAACAAGAGCAACAGTATTGGATGATAAGGAACGATGTTCTCATGCTCGAACTAAGGATGAAAGTAAAGCCATTGTTGTGTATGGGGATCCAAGACTGGTCCACTAGTGGCTAGTTGTACCTCAAAAGGAAATACATACTTATATGAGTGATGTGCTAGTCCTGTTCCTTGGGAAATATGCAATTGCTTTGATAATAGTAGATTGCACAGTGTTGTAGTTTGAGGTTGTGCATCATCTTTCCTGAGAATGTATGTAGCTATCTCATTTGTTACTTGTGGACAATCATCTTCATGAACCCATAGTATGAGATGTGCATGGAGGGATCCCCTGTTTTGTATTCATATCAAACAACATGGTGCTTGATGCGGCCCAAAAGACCATTTGATGAGAATTGTGAAATAGATTTGCGTGTTCAACCAGACACAATGATGGCTTTACTTCCATCCTAGAAAACAATAAATGGAATGGTGTGTGAAATAGATTTGCACATTCAGCCGGACAGTCTTTCAATGAGAATTGTGCATTATAGTGTTTCGCAATGCTCTTTATAGTGTTGATCTCTTGCCATTGTGTATTTGACACATCATCTATAGTAAATGTTAAGAAGAAGTATGGAAGGCCCCAAGCGCCAGCCATTGCTATTAGATCCTTAAAATTTTGACAATGCCATGACCACGTTCTCAGCATCGTGGATGGCATGCTATATGGTGTAAGACATGCTGTTGAGGATGGTGTAAATTGCACCATACCTCTAGGGCATTAGGGGAAAACCCTAACCCTAAGGGGTCTTCTTGTTCATGTTCAATACAACTTAGTGTACAGGTAGCAATATCGTGTACACTCCCCTCTCTTTCTTCTTCTCTCACTATCGCTATCATGGTATCAGAGTTGATTCTGCTCCCACTCCCTTCATGAGTGTCAAACCCTCCTTCTACGAGGCAACCTCTTTGAGAGAGTGTTTTCTTGAGAGAGAGTGTAAGCCCTTGTTCCATCAAGACATTCAAGACCTTGCTCAATCAAGGTGTAAGCCCTCTGATTGAGGCATCTTCATCATCCTCTCTAGCTCTCATCGTAGAGCTCATTATCCTCTCTAATTTGCATTAGAAAGCTCATCATTTTGAGCTATGGAGAGTGAGATACGCTCATTTTCTTCTTGAGAGAAATTCCATTCATGTATGAGAAAGAATTCCGTCATTCTTTTCTCACTTCATTGGAAGAGTTTAGAGATTTTTGTGTGAAAGAAATCCATTCTGCTAAGATAGGGTCATTAAGAGAGATTTTATTCACTTATCTTGCTATTGAGAGAGATCTCTTATTTGAGTGAGTTTTTGCCTGAGTTTGTGTGAGAGGAGCTATCAAAGGCAACCACCTCTACTAAGCTCTAGCAACTAGCAAGCTTAGCAAGCGGCCTCATATGGCAAGGCGAGTCACTAGCCATGCCGTCGGCCAGCAGCAACAAGGCGAGGCAACTCAGTGATCAACCTTGTTTGACTAAGCGCCAGCTCCATCTAGCCACTCAAAGCCACCATCAATGCTCCACCATTCTCAAGTGAGCCAGCTGCACCTCCAACAAACCAATCAACTCCCTCAACGAGTAGTAGACCTCCAACGGCTCCTAACAATCCTCTATAAGCTCACAAAACTATAAGGCAACCACCCACCCAGCCTCATGGAAAACTCCATCATCAAGCTCTACTCAAGCAACTCAACTTCCAAACACGCACAAGCTCTCAAACAATGGTCTCCCAAGCTCGGTTTTAACAATCGACTCAACTACAGCTCTGACTGCAAATCGACCTACCATCCTTCTCCAATAGCCTCACAACTCTCCAATAGCTTGCTAGCTTCTTCAACGTGATCGAATGGCAATGTACCTCCATTCGGCAACTTCAAGCACTTGTCTACTCTTCGTTGCTCCACAAAGCACCTCCTAGTAATAGCTCCAAGCCCTCCATCAACATCATACAGCACTAAGTGCTCTAGAGCTCTACCATAACAATCGGCTAGTTGACCATAAGCATCAACCTCATCAGCAACCTCAGAGATCCATCTCAATAGAGATGACAGAATCCCTGTTGTCTTCTTTCTTCCTCCAAGGTTCTCCGACCTTGGAAATTGACACGTGTTAGGATAGACTAGAACCAAGGCCAAGTTTTGCCTATCTTGGTTAAGAGTTTTGGTTAGGCTAGAGCAATGTCCAATTGACCCTGTGTTTGATCAGTGATTTGGGCTTCACCGTGATTAAGTTCAATTAACCTTGGTTAGCCAAGGCATGGTCAGTGGTGTAAAGAGTTGGTTAGCATTGGTGGTTAGAACTTTGCCACATGTCAAGATTGGGCTTAGGTTTAGTTAAAATAGGGTTAAACCATGAGTTCAAAGGACTAGTTAAGACTATGCCACATCCACATCTTGCCATATCATTTGTATAGTTGGCATTGCCACATCAGTCCTAATGCCACCTCAACATGCGATGTTATGTGCCACATGAGCAGCATGCCACCTATGCTTGCATAGTTAGTAGTCCCACATGGCATAGCCTCTTGCTGGGCATAGTTTTCTCTCCATAGGCATAGTTCTTCATTCTACAGGTGATCCTCAGTGCCACCTCATCACATGATACCTCATCATTTGACTACCCCCCTTGATCAAAGTTTGGCCTATTCTTCCGAGAGCCATAACTTTTGATTCAGGTGGAATTCGGAGGTGATCCAAAAAGCTAAAATGATTGTTAGATCATGATCAACACACTTAGCACCTTAGATCTACCATTTGACATTTCCACAAGTCAGCATCATCAAATACTCTTCATTGAAACCACCTCCTAATCCCTTACAGTGTACCTAGCACATAAAATGAATTAAGATAAAATTCTTTTACTGCATTTTGTGCTTTGATGTGTAGTCAAGCTATAGACTAGCATCGCCATAGAAGAGATCCAACTCGACCAAGCCAAGTTAGCTGTTGCCACATTACCCAATCAGTTCCCACCATCGTCAGTCCCATCGGATCTATCATCAGTGTACACACTCACACATTTGACAGTAGCTCAGTCTCTTGGCATTTGGTAGTTCATTGCGATTGGTGACACTCGGTAGTTCATCGTGATTGGTGACACTTGGTAGAGTTCTCCTTCTTGGATTCAAGATCGTTGCACATATCTTGCACATACATGCCACTTATGTAAAGTCACACATTGTTGAATATTCTTTGGCATTGGTTCTAGCACACATACATCATCCTTGTATAACCACTTGGCTACTCCCGACACATAGTTGTCATCATTTCACTAAGGCTTAATCCTTATCTTAATACTTGGCACACATACATCATCCTTGTACAGCCTCTTGGATACTCCAGACACATAGTTGTCATCATTTCACTAAGGCTTGATCCTTGGCACACAACATTTCTTCCACCATGACTTGGTTTTGATAGTTTAGCATAAGCCCCAACCCCTCAGTGGCATCCTTTTATAGTGTTCTCGTGGGTAGACACTCTCACCAATACATGGGTAAGCCTCTTGCACAGAGCACCAGACTGCCTCCAACATGGAGTTATCACATAGTTGATGATACACTAGTCATGAATCCAAATGAGATCCATGAATGGAAAGAGAACCTTCTTCGACCATTTATTGCCACACATACCCCAGTTTATGATGCCGATTTGATCATTGGTCTTGAGAGATTAGATGCAGATGCTTTGCATGTTCGCATGGATTAGCCTGCAATTTTTTATCATGCACATTCCCTTTTTTTTTTGGGCAAATAAATATTTGATTATATTATAATCATATGATTTGTACAATGAAGTCCCCATTGAACAAATATTCTCCTCTAAAGAGGAAGATCTAGTATGCATACAAAAAATCTAGTGCACATTCCTCGATGAGGCACATTTCTCGATAAGCGCTCAGCATGAGGCACACTTCTCTGTAAGCCCTCAGCACGATGTAGTCCCATCAACATTAGCACAGATTGATGATGCACAGCTACCATCTTCATGCATGGATACGACTCCATCTTTTGCCACAGATGCTACAAATACAAAACAGGAGTTCAATTATGATCATGCAGTTGTTCAGCAGGTATATCCTCAATATGAGACACTCACATCTCTAGTAGCATGCAGAGATATATGCCACATTGCATTTAGCCCTTTAGGTGATTCCATTTTAGCATCCATCATTGATGCTTTCACCATTGAGATGGACTATATCTTGGACATAGTTTCCATGAGGAGTTCAGATCATCAGACCAGTCTTTAGGACATTCTAGCATCAACTCAACCATGCCACATTGCACCACCTTTGGATCCCACCTCAGATCAGCATATCATTCCTCAGCATGAGGATATTTATGCATCAGTGAAGTCTTGCCCTAGTGCAATAGACATCATCAGGTCTAGCCATAGTGCAACCTAGGGCTCCAGACTCTGTGTTTTAGCATGCACTTATGGTTGTTGTATTCAATCCATAATTGATGTAGATTAGTGGTTGGATCCACAACTACAGATCAGTCCCTTCATCAACATTTGATAGCTCATATGCCTCAAGGACACCTTATGCTTTTTTTGTGATATTCCAGGCTTCTAGGCCTTTATACTATTAGCTCCTTCTTGATGAGCCTTTGACATATGATACATCCAATGCCAATAGATGTTTAGCCATGCAGACATCAAATGACCTTCAGCTCATGACGGTTGAGCACATAGGTTTGACAAGTTGCCATACTTTGTTAGTTTTATAGGTCTCTTCATCGAGCAAAGTATCATACCTACACCTTTGGCCCCATATTTTTTGCCCCTGAATCACTCTTGCCACACCAACTATGTGGTCTTCTTTGGCCCCGCATAATTCGACATAGAGATTATAGCTTTGCTGCAACATACCTCTAACATTTTATCGGTTCTTTTGGATTGGCACCTGACACTCTTGTATGTCACAACCTACTGGATCACGTCTTCATGGCTACATCGACTAGCTTCATATCCGAATGCCTCTTATATAGAGTAGCTGCACAGTCCATGGCAACTTATGACATGTTTAATTTTGAAATGTTCTGCATGCAACCATACACACCGTTCTTCACGCAGTTATCTTTCGATCGACCAGTCTTTGATTCAGGTGGACTTTACTTTTTGCACATTTCCTTCCTCTCCCCTTCGGCCTATCTTCTAGGTTTCATTCCCAAAGGTGAAGGATGACCCACAACTTAAGAGGGGAAAATGCATGCTATGTATAGGATCTCATACATTGTACTCATTGTACATGCTTTTGCTACATAGTCACTATGCTCACATATGCACATACTACTTTGATTTCTTTCAGTTTTCTTTTCAGTTTTGGATGATATCATATGCACCAAATGAAATCCACAAAAAGATCTTGTACATGCACCCTCTACTTACCTAGTGCAATTTAAAAGGGGGTGTTGAGGATGGTGTAAATTGCACCATACCTCTAGGACATTAGGGGCAAACCCTAACCCTAGCCCTAAGGGGTTCACATGTATATCTTCATTTTCATGTTCAATATGACTTAGTGTATTGGTAGCTATATTGTGTACACTCCTCTCTCTCTCCCTCTCTCACTTCCGCCATCACATGCTTGATTGCATCTTCATTAATAGTGTCTTGATTGCTTCTCTTGAACTGATCAATATCGCGCTACAAACACATCATGTTGCCACTATTTGCGATCATGATTGCTTGCTTTAATTAATATATGATTAGCATGAACGGCTCGTACAATGTGTTTATTGACAACAATATACTTATTCTCAATTTGATGTAGTTAGCAAATTGAGTGTACCCTTTGTAGGTACCATGTCCAAATGGAAATAGAAAAGGGAACATTGAAAGCTCTATCATCATGTTAGGGAAACCATTGTTGGTTGTAGGAAGGGGCTGCTCACTTGGAATGATGCCACCCTCTTTGATATCATTTCTATGCCTTGAAGTTGTATTGATGCAAACTCGGGCGTGTCCTTGGTTTGAAAAGCTCGATCGTTTGCCGGTTCAACCATATTTTGCAATAATGATAGTTTCAATTGTGATTCTGCTATTGATATCAGCTCAAATGGCATTGATTCTTTGTGTATTTGTAAGATACTTGCAATAGATTTGGGAGGCAAGATGCACATGCCTATCCTGAGATTTGGTCACTTAGCCATTGTGTATTTATGTGCAATGGGGTTATTTTTTATGTTGTACACCAAAATATATGAGAGCTCAATTGTCACCACATCTCTTGTTGAAGTTGCATCTATTGTTGGTTTCATCCATGAAATCAATGGATTGTCCAACAACGATCTCCGATAGAGCATGCCTTTTGCAATTCCATTTGTTGTTTTGTGGACATTACTGAAACTGAGATGTTGACTACACTCAACATTGCGTATGTAGGTGGTTCGGCTTTAGCAATCAATGTGTCATTTTTGCTTTGTTCCTATTGGCACGTCAGTTACATCTACAATTGCATTTAAAGAGGCTAAAGCAAACCTTTTAATTTAAAAGATATAATCTAGTAGCAATTGAACCATGTATGTAGATCGTTGTGTATTTCCTGAGAAACTGTGGCATGGTGTGCATGTTACTTCGATACCCGATTGTTCACAAGCATGAATGAGAATAATGTTGCCCAATATCACCACATGACCCAAAATTTTGGCAGCAATTAGGACCAAAGATTTTTGCTGCCTTGCTTGGATTGATGTAGGGTCGCATATGCCACAAATATCTATCGATGATAATTTTGAGTTATTGTTATTAATCCATTGATCGAGCGGTTGTTTGATCATGGGCCACGATGAAGAGGAAGGCCTTAGGGAGAGCTTTCTAGATATCAAATCATTTTGCTTTGCTATGGGAGGGTTTCATTATTACTGCTACATATCATTGCTGGACTTTCAAGGGAGGCAATCCCTTGCTGTGGTCTCACATAATGTTTGTTCTCATTCATTGTAAGTATATCTACAAATAGACATTCAAAATCAGTTCTTTACTATGAACATATACAATTCACATTTTACATTCTATACTAGGTAAATAACTTTTTAATTGCTATCGTTAAAATTTCATGAAAGAGATGAGCATAGAACTAGCAAGGTAGAAATGTCTTTGTCATAAAAGTAATAAATAATCAATTTGTGAAGCTCTATTTTTTTAATAAGAACATCCAATTTAAATTGCAACATAAGTAAAAGATTACCTCTCCAAAAATATATTCGATCCAACAACAAGCTTATATCAAACTTATAAACCCTACCAAAGATTTAAAAAAATGTAAAGAATCAGATCGTTTGGTATCCAATGCTAAAGATATATCAACATGTATAAGCATGAGGTGTTGATAAGAATGCATGCATAAGAATAGGGAAGAGAGGAAAAGGTGGGGTGAGGAAAAAACCCCCATATATAACATATGGTAGAGAGTCGGCACAAGTCTCTTGATAAAATGATAATAGTAGGGAAACATGCCTTTTTCCCATTTAGTAAAAGATCATCTCTAGTGTTGGAGATGTACATAAGGGCACATCAAAATTTTGATGCGTTGTACTAAAAAGTAGAGTGTTGTGACATCATACTTACGTGGAGGGTTGGTTGGTTGGTTGCCTAATTTGCTCCACTTATTTGCTACTGGGGATTCACACAACCTGGCAAGAATATTTAATTAAAACGTCAACTACATAATAACATGAAAAGAATTCCACAAAAAGGTGGCCATTCACTACTTCTAAGCTGGCCAAGTAAAAATGACAACTATATATCGATCAAGAACCATTCATAGAAAAAGGAAAGGCATTCAACATGTTAACACAGACATGAATTTGTAGGACATGGGAGATAAATAGTCCAGAGCAACTAGAGGTGTGATGAATATTGGTAGAGTCTCTTATCATCTTCTATGTTGGTACAATCAGAGTTTGTTAAGAGCTAGCTGATTGCTAGCTCATACTAGAAAACTTGAGATTAGCAAATGAATTGGGAGTATTATTTTTTGATTTTGAAGCAACATCCAGCTGCTATATGGTGGGAAACATTCCAATTGAGGACCTACTAATAGAAGGAGAACTCTAACTGAATCTTTCTCGGTACAAACAGTCCGATTAGATCTCATAAGCAATTTAGAGAAAAGGTACCCTACTACCCTTGACAAATAAGCAAATAGAAGAAGTGAATTCCAACCTTGCGCCTCCACTTCTTTGCAAGTCTCAAACTCTTACAGTATGGCAACTCCTCATACATAGGTTCGTCACTCATGTCCTCCTCTTGATTTTGTCACAAGTCCGTCTTCGCCGTCTTTCACTACCTTTCTTTCACTGACATTTCACATACTGATGGCCCCTCTGTAGTGGCAATATTGCTACCACCTCTATCATATATAGTGGTCTCTTCCTCACTCTATGCTCTATCACAGCTCTATAGCCATCACCATACATTTGCATCACAAAGTGGTTCTTAATGCCTTCCCTCCCTTCTTCAAATCTCATTGCAAGGTCTCTTCACATCTAGGAGGTTTGAGATTCGATCAAGCCTCACAATATATCTCTCATTTTTATGTCCTTGTGCTCTATAGCTAGTTAGATATAACAAGAATTTGCTTTGGATAGGCACTTAACATATAGCTTTACTTACTCTGAGTCTAGCTGACTAACATCGCATATTACTCTTAACGAACGGTCCTGAGATGCAATAGAAGATGCACAACCATAGCTAAAGGCCTTTATAATGCAACTGTAACAAAATATACTCAGACTAGTCAAAGATTAACTATGGCAATCAAATTTCTCTTGGTTGATTTTCAGCTCTTGTTTTGATGCTCCTCGTAGTTTGAAAGATGCGCATATGCTCCAGGCACTTCAAATTGCAATCTCCTATAGTATTCAGGTGGGAAGCTCGACGATAAGTAGTCCTTTACATAGTCGGGCTAGCCCAGACGCTCAAAATAAGATTCCCCTTCTAATATAATGACAAACCAGCCGTAGAACTGAAGGTTGATCTGGAAATCATTACTTGGCCAAAGGTTTTGCAATTTTGCTTAGATTGTGACAACGTCAAGTCACTCGAAACATGCTAGAGTAGTATCTAAATGATTGGGTGAAGCGCCAGGCGCTACATCTTCATATGCTATAAGGTCGTTGAGAATGCGCCACATGGCTTCATAGGATTTGATAATTTGAGAAAACGCTCTAGTGCTGGCCAAGTAAATATAGCTATAAATTGTGGAGAAATTGTGTGAAAACCTCGAAATTCATGAAATTCTAGAATAACGAACTTGTGGGTCGTCGCGCCCTGTAGAACGCTTGCTTCTGGCTATGGAGAACAACCTTACTCTTGCCTTGCAAGCTCTTGCCCCCTCTGGATTCGTTATCCCTTCTGAACAGCTCGCAGCACTCGACCTCTCTCTCTTCATCAAACAGCAGGAAGCGCGCCTCTCCAGCATCTCCTTTTGGGGTCGCATCATCACAGCCTCCGGTAAAGATTATCTTCTTGCTCGAGGTTGTAACGGCATCTCCCGCCTCCCAGACCGCACTCTGCGTTTCGACACCAAATGCTACTACAGGTTTAGTTTTGTTTGCCGATCATAACATAGATTGCTGTATTTAGTTTAGTACATTTTACGTGCAATGCTTCTGTCTCGCTGGTTTCTTCTGCGGTTGAGAAGGGCAGCAGGGAAATGAAGTCTTACGATCGTTTGTGCGGATCTCAGCCAGGATGGAGTGAAATGGCTTGACCTGCAGGCGCTGCCGGAGGAAAAATATGAAGCATGCAAGACAATTCGCGGTTGCTTTACAGGAGAACCGAGCCACAGCTACTCGGTCATCGTCAACCGTCCCCCAATGCAAAGCGAAAGTAATCGCTCTTATGCTCCTTTAGAAACGGTCCTTGGAATGAGCATGCCAAAAGCAATAAAGAAAGTGCTTGGAGAGTCGCACATTCTTAAATTCTGACCTTCAAAATCCAGAACTGATCTCTGTAGTTCTTATCCACCAGAAGAGGGGCAGGATTTGAAGGAAGATGCGCAGACTCTGGTAGAGAAGGAAGCTGGGGGAGAAAACGAGGAACCCAACGATGTGGGTGATCAGGAAGAGGTTGAGATAAGGCAGGATGACGAGAAAGAGCCAGAAGAGGTACCGAGCGATGAAACTGAACAGAAAACCTCTGACTCACGTTCTTCTACGAGGATGGAAATTGGCGAGGTAAAAATGAAACAAAAACAAAGAGGTTGAGTTTGATGCAACTGTGCTGCATGGAATTTTGATTCATATCTTTGCTTCCAGCTAGATAGACTCTCAGGCTTGATGCAACAAGTAGACTATGAATGTGGTGTCATTCCTAGAGGTGCTTTGATATACAATGCAAAGAAGGAGCTTGTGAAAAACGTGCATTTTCCAGGTATACTTGCTTATCTTTTCCTTAGTAGCCCCTTCATGTTCTTACACTAAAAGTATGTTTTTTCCTTAATGTGTGACTCAACGAGTGAGTTTACCTCCCATAACTATGCCACTAAGGTGTTCTAATACATACACACTACCAAATATGTGTTAAATTCCTATTAAATTTCAAGTTTGCATACTCACAAAAACTTGAAGCATGGGGAAAGGCATAGAAACATGGATCTTGAATTAGCCTATCCACACATAAATACTTGCTTATCTTTTCCTTATTAACCCCTCCATACTATTAGGCTAAAAGTAGGCTTTTTTTCTTAATGTGTGATGCACCGTTTGCATTTACCTCCCATACCTATGCCACTAAGGTGTTCTATTACCAATAGAGTACCAAGTCTATGTTAAACTTCAAGTAACTTGCATACATCTATAAAGTTGAAGCATGGGACAAGGCAAGGAAACACATATGTAATTAGCATAGCCTTTCATAAAGTTGAAGATACAAAGATTTAGGCAAGAGAGCTCAAAATTAGTTTCCACAATATTGCATCTAGTATGTATGTCTATGGAAAAAATGTTCATGTAGTACTTATTTATGGAGTATAAGGATAATCGTTGATGTTAAACAAGTTTGATCCCAATAGGTAATGTAGAGGTGTAATTTGAGATATTGCAAGCTCATTGGTTAAGAGAGTTTCATTTCACTAGCCTGGTATATTAAAATTTTTTATGGGATCTCCTTATGCAAAGCTTGTTTAGACTTAAGGTGCTACTCTCACCAGGTTTCTGATCTCCCATGTGAAATGAGAGTGGCTCTCTCATGATTTCTTTCCTTTGGTGTAAACATAAAATTTAATAATAGAATCTATTGTAATCCTTTGAAATCTTTTCCAAAATATGGACTAGAGTCTTTATTATTTACTTCACTTTGTTCATGAGAAAGGTTGTAAGGTGACGAATCAAACAGTGTAAAGGTTAGTATCATTTTTTGCTTTTTGATTTTGATTTTTATGTTTTCCATGCTTTTCCAACTTTTTAGATTCATTATTGAAGACATCCTTCCCTATCCATCATTCCCTCACAAGCTATTGTGTGTCTTACTTGGTCTATTGTTGATTTTTATGTTGCTTGAGCATCTTTGCTTCAAAGCTTCTATTTCTAGCATCTGTAATCCATTACAATAGTGGTAACTTGTAGCAGTGTTACCGCTAGACAATAATCTATCAATTATTATCTTCTTTGCTAGTGCCCTTATGAGCTTGTCACGAGCCTAGCATGTCTTTTCTAGAATTTCTTCACCTCTTGTAAATCTATGGCTCAAGACCTCACAACCTACATTTAGTTGTTTTGTAATCTATCTTCACAAACTTTGTAGTTTGCATTCTGTCAAGTTTTGTTTATGTAATTGGGTTTTTGAAAAAAAGATGCTCTATGTAGCAAATCTTAATTCAACCTACAATCCCATGCAATGTTACAAATTTTGAATTTCTAAGAGCCATTAGGTACCCATTATGCATTTAAAAAAAGATGAATACAGTAAACATTTATTAGCAACATGCTCAAAAGGAATTTAGAACACAAGTTCATGGTTATGCTAGTCAATTTATTTTCTTATAGAGACTCACAATTTATCCCATATATGAAGGTGTATTTCACATCACCCACCAATTGCATGAGATATCCTAAATAGAGTCCCCATCATCTTCCGATCCTACCAGTCTGAGGAGGCACATCACAAACAATGTGGTAGGTTTTCATCCACCATATCAAAGGAAAAATCAAGGTTGCATAGTCTTGAGGAACTCATTTTACTATAAAGTGTATGTATAGGCCTCAAACAAAATCCTTTGTATATTAAGATTTCCCAATAAGAGTTATATATACCCTTTTAGTGTATTCTATATGTATTCTCTTGAATATAATCCTATTACAAGCTCTTAATTATTTTTAAAAAACCCATTTTAAAAAATGAACATCCATGATGGGTCTAAAATTCAATTGTATCCTTATTTTTTTAATCAACTTATGTTGGGATTATTATATGTTCTTTTTCATTCAAAAAAGGAATTTAAATGTTTTAGAGACTACTTTTAATTAGTAATGATATTAGCATATCGTTAAAAGTTTTACTATTTTCTTCTAAATGCATTTTCTAAATACACCTAAAATAGCAGCTTTTAAAATATTTTATTGTGATGTAGGTCTTTTTGAAGACTTGGAATGTTTTAGAGCTAGCTATAACTAGTATGTTGTTATTTGTTTACAGAATGTGTTTTCACTTTGCATGAACTAAAAATGTTGAAATTACTTGATGCATTTAAAGCTTAGCTCTTTGATATTTAATAGGTGTTAAATTTTTGGAAGACTTGGACTCTTACATACATTTATTTCAAAAGTATGAGGATTCTCCTTTATCTTTAGATGTAAGAGGTATGGTTCATACTATTAATATTTCCCTTTTTCTTTTGGGGAAAGGGTTTTGCAGACTTTGTTAGTGTACTAAAGAAAATCATATTTGCATGAAAATAAGAAGATAATAAAAATCTCCTTGAGCTAGGTTTTAAATATCTTTAAATAATCTCTCTTTCTCTCTCTCTCTCTCTCTCTCTCTCTCTCTCTCTCTCTCTCTCTCTCTCTCTCTCTCTCTCTCTCTCTCTCTCTCTCTCTCTCTCTCTCTCTCTCACATGCAAGCACACATGCACACATGCACATGCACAATCACATGCATGTGTGCGTGTGCGCACACACACACACACACACACACACACATGTGCACGCATGCGCAGTGCACACACATATATGCACACTTAATTGCATTTATAGAATTTAAAAATAGATAAGACTTCATTTTGGTTTCAAATTTAGTGTTGTATAAGAGCTTGGAGTCACTACATACTATAATAGGATTGAGCTTGGAGTCAATATATACTATAATAAGTTTGAGTTTAGGATTGTGGTTTATGGGTAGTCATGGTAATAATTTCCTTATGTATTAAATTGACGTTCATGTCCATAGGATCTTGGTGTATGGAGCCTATGGTTTTGGGTAGTGGAATTATATTGCGAAGTCTTTGGTGGCCAGGCTATGCCTTTTACTACAAACTCTCAACAAAGGATTTTGGATCCATGTACTTTGGGATGGGAGAGAAAAACTTAGATCTTCCTTTTATGATATAAAAATGTAAAGCATAATGATTGTGGAACAAAATAAAATGAAATTTGAGATTAAACAAAAAGTGATGGCCAAGTAAGAGAGTCATACGCTATTAGGAGTTACTTTTAATGTGTACCTAGAAATATTTAGCCATTTTTGTGTGTGTATGTGTATTAATCATTAGTTTTCTCATAGTTTTTATGAATATTTATTGTTAAATAATAAAGAATCCTTCTAAATTTAAACATCTATTCCCCATCTAATGCCCAAAGAATCATGGGATTAATTATGCCATTTCACTAAGAAAACTATGTGGATAACATTTGATCAAACTTGACTATGACAAGACTATTAAGAACTGCAAAAAACATTGCATATCAAATTATTGTGTCACTCAAGAGGTGATGAAACAACCTTAATTTAGACTAGTTTCTCCAAATTAGGACTTTTTTTGTGTCCAAAAAGTAAACTAGGAAATGAAAAAGGAATTCATAACACTTGTTGCTACACTTAACAAAGATATATTAGATCCCTACAATTAAGGAATTTCTTTTTGAAAAACAACACAAATATGTCTTGTTATGAAAATACCTACATTTCAAATCGAAAGAGACATTCAAAATAGAGCAATGCACTAAGGAAGTGTACAAATTTTTGAACCAAAATTTAAAACTTGTTATGATAACAAATCACTACATATTAACATATTTTGGTGTTAAAAACACACACTAAACAATGCTTTCTCATGAAAATAGTATTGAGTATGATTTATTTTATTAAATCTTGATTCACTCTCCATAAAGATACATGATCATTATCATTGCATCTGATATCTATCATTGTAGAATCCTCTCTTATTATAGTATAATTTCTCTTTTAGTAGGATATGGACCAAAATGAGTTCCAAAAACAAAAATAATAAAAGATTTCATGGCTCATCCTTTCTTTGCTTTCAAGTGGTCACAAGATTCCTATGGAGTTTCCATTTTATCAAGCATTACCATGAATAGCATACTCACCTTGTAGTTTATTAATTGTTTGATTCTTTGTTTTAGTGCTTTATAAGCATGTGATATGCTTCAAGTGGCTTTTAACTTTTGTGACATTAATTGTCCTTGCCTTATGTTTGGAAAATAATCACATGTGCAAACTTCTTTTTGAAAAAATTTTATTCCATCTTACTATAACATATCTCATAATTTTTTATCATTTTGATCACATAATAAAAATATATAATTGACAAATGGATTCAAGCTAAGTGTTAAAGCAATATTCATACTATTTTGACGAACAAAATACACAACTCACAGTTTCCATCACAACAACATTCTTTTAACTAAATGAATGCAAATTTAGGCCATGCACATGCTGAGATATAGTACATTCATAGATAGAGGGATAGACAATTGCACATGCATATGAGTGTACATACACGCGCGCGCCCACGCACGCACACACACACACACACTCTATTATGGATAAATTTGTCTAAGGAAAAAGGCATAAATATGAGTGTGTGTTTGTATGTGTGGCAATAGTATAATAAAATATGGTGTGCATAGGGCCCAGGGTTGAGGTGGCAGGGCATGACCATGTGCCACCCTTCCACATAAGAGGACCCATAAGGTGTGTTGTACATAATCCATGGTAGTAATATTATAAATTGTAAGGTGGCATGGCTCCTCCATGTGCCACCCCTCCACCTAGGCTGTATTTAGTGAGGTATGTCTCAAAGTCCATGGGAGAAGTAATATAAAATAGGTGGAGATGGATATTATATTGGGTTATTCCCTCCATATAGGATAGGCCCATGTGGGGGAGGTATAGATAGTCCAAGGATGCAAGTTAATTAATGGGGAAAGTAGGATGAGGTGGCAAGATTCCTTATGCCAACCCTCCACTTGTCCTCCTAGAGGTTCGAACATATTATAAAATTGGGAGAGACCAAGGGAGTATCATAGACTTGAGATATGGGGCTTGATTTATGTGGAAAAATGAGGCAAAGGATTGTCGCACACAATTGAGAGTGCATAACTGCCTAGCCCACATGGGAGACTTTTCCACACACACCATACATGTGGGAGGATGCATTTATTGGGAGAGAGCCCCTCTCTTGGCTATAAAAGGAGGGGGTTATTCCTTGATGAGACATGCTCATTCTTGTAAAGCCACCTAGCCAGTACTTTGATTTCTCCCTTCTCTTCCTTTCAAAATAAAGCATGGTCCTCTTCCCTTGATGTCTCCATCTTTACATTCCTCCTCCCATCATGTACATGCTTCTCTTCCCCCACTCCCTTTTCCCTTGTGTCATAGTCTCTCTCTTCATTCCCTCCCCTTCTAATTCCTTTTCCCCTCCCATGATAACGTTCTTCCCTCATGTTCTCCTTTTCTCTATGGCCCTCGAGCGTCGCCGTGCTTAGCCTCTAGCCTTTTTCTTGATTTCTTTTCGGGCTAATAGAAATGGTGTGGCTGCTGGGATCGAAATCTCCACAACTAGTGGTATAAAATCTGTTACTCCTATGACTAGGTGTGGCACTACGGCCTCTTTCATGTACAGTTCTCTTCTTTTATGCCTCTAAACTATGTGCCTTCCCTATCTCTATGGCTGCAAAACCTCCCAGCTTCTGCACTTTCAACCTGTCTGCTTTCTGCTCATGGTTCCTATGTGTATTCTGGTCGGTGAATCTTTTGCTCGTACCAGTCGCATCTGCAGAGCTATAACATCTGTGCTCCTTCTAAGTTCTCACGTGCGCATTCGATTCGCGCATCTACTATGTTCACCTGTGGGACACTTTTTTGGGCTCCTACGTCTTCTGATCATGGACAGTTTTCTCGCTTCGTGCATTTACTGTGTTCACCCATGCGACAGTTTTCTGGGCTGCTACGTCTTTTGGTCGCGGATAGTTTTTCTGAGTTTTTGCAAAACTGTAACAGCAGATCCTGTGCCCCCCCCTCTCTCTTCTCTTCTTCTCTTTCTCTTCTCCTTCTCCTCTCCTCTCCTCTCTTTTTATTAAAGAGTAGGATTTGAACCCAAGACCTCCCCCTTCACAAAAGGGAGACTTATCCTTGGGCCAACAAGTTGGAAGTGATGAAAATGTAATGATTTTTGTTTATATATTGAAATCTCGAGAACTGTAACTCTCTAACCGTGGGGAGATTACTCTTGCTATAAAGAGCAAAAGTACTTCATTTCATGTGCTCTATTCACATCTCCTACTAGATCATCCATTCGAAACTTTTCCAAGTCCACTTCACGGATGCACGCCACATGAGGAGGGTGGATATTTATGTCACTTCTCAACGCATTTAAGGATTTGGTGCCTGGTCCTCCGCACCTTATGGCTACCAATGCATGAGATCTCTTCCTTGATCTTCATGTCGACCTTCAATGGCTGATTGTCCAGTGCATTATTCAAGGAGATAATGGGTGGGATGATACACCGTGGATGATTCATGGTGAAGAACTATTGATACGCTAGGAGAACTTTGATTTTAATTCTACTCATTGTGCAGTGATCGAACTACTTGCTGCTTCAAAGGTAATTAAAACGGTGTCCTTCATCGAAGGGTGGGATGCTCCCCAAGCTTGGGGGGAGATTTGGTGCATCTGCTTGTTAATTCTTGTGGATAAGCTCGTTTTGAATGGTTTATTCTCAATCTCACTACAAAGGTTTCTAGGCCTTGGCTATGGTTGGTAATGTTTCAACCAAGGAATCCATTTATACCTAATCAACCTTTTGTGCCTCATTTCGAGCTTCAAGTTGTAATTCTTTTTGGTCTAAAGATAAACTATCAACAAAGGATTGCAAGTTTATTTAGTGCTGAACGTTTGGCTCAAGTGTTGAATTCTCCCCACCCTATCCTTCTACCTATCTTGGACTACCGAGAAACTTGGGATGTCCGAATTTTAGTCTTGGTGTGATGACATCTTGGATCCTTCAATTTGATGGAGCTTACAAACCTTCGACCAAGGTTGCTGGTGTGGGTGTGAAGCTCACTTCACCGGGTGGTGAGAAGTATTGTTATAGCAAGTTTGCACCTGCAAGCTAAGTACTCGGCACTCATTTTTGGGCTACAAAAGACACAAGAGCATCACGTCAAGCAACTTGAAGTGCAAGGAGATTCTCAACTAGTGTGTGAACAAGTTAGTGGAAGGTGAAAGGTGTGAAGCAAAGTCTTGGTTCCATGACATCAACAAGCATTGGAACTTTGCAACCAATTTGAAGAGGTAAAAATTCAGCATATCCCTCGAGCTCAAAATCTAGTTGCTGATTTCTTGGCATGTGAAGCTTGTACTTCAATCACGCATGACGCGAGTGGAAGCACCACCCCAACAAAGCTACAAGCCATGAAGGAGGGTGATCATTTGCAAGGAATGCAAAGGTTGTGGTCATCATGAAACTAAGTGTTGAGCATACTTGATATGAGTTTACCGACTTCAGAAGATCATTAGAAAGGTCCTCAAGGACATTGCTCAAAAGAAGGATGCCAGACCGCACACCCCTTGAAGAAATAGCATGGTGACTACAAGAACTAGAAGAAGTTGAAGGTGATGTGCAAGCTCTCCAACTATTGACATTTGTCATGGCATTCTTGTTTGCCTTGATGAATAACCTCATGCAGCGCCGTGTCTCTAACCCTCGCTTGTAAAGATGGATGTGATATCATGAGGGTTAGTCCTTTTAAGATTGTCTATGTGCTATTCTATGTTGAAAATTCTTCACGTGTAGTATTTCACAATACAATAGTCACACCTTACCCTGCCTATGTGTGCTTTGTGGATGTATCTTCACCCGATTTTCAGTTGAAGCTTCCTCTTTCTATTGTTTGTCCATAGATAAGCCTCATCTTGCCTCTCTCTTTTCCATCTTCCAAGCATGGCTAACATTCCCGTGTTTTGTGGATGGGTGGAAGAAAATCCAAATGAGTATCTTGTGGCCTTCAAGCGCCGTTGTGTTTCTCTCAACTTTCTTACTAAAGACAGATGGCTATTGGTTCTTCCCACATTTTTAGAGGGTTTGGCTCAAGTGTGGTAAGAGAAGTAGGCCAAAGATGTTCCTCAAAGCTAGACAAGGTTGACAACAACGATGATTGAGTATTTCGGCAAAGAAGAGGAGCCGGAGAATGTGTACCTGCGGTGGCAAACTTGAAGCAGTCAGAAGGTGAGACGGCGCATCGATATGTGGATCGAGCGGTCGTGCTCTTGGACCGTTTAATTGCCACGCAGGAGGACAATGCCGAATTTTGAGCTGGAATGACTCAGCATGTGTTGGGCTACCTTGTAGCATGAGCAAGTGACGAATTCCGCCTCAAGCTTAAGTGGGAGAATCTAGAAACTATGGTGCTAGCACATGAGATTGCTCAAAAGTTTGATAAAGTTTAATCTGACCGCGCTTCAAAGAAGACGATTGTCCCTCCGCAACCCCCTCAATTCCTGCAACAACAACCTGGGGGGTCTAACTCAGGGGCATACCCCCACCCCTCATCAGGGATGTATCCACTACCTCCACCTCAAATGTATGGTCCTCCCTTAGATGCTTACCCTCAACAAGGTGTATATTCTCACCCTCCGCCTCGAAGATTTCCCCAGCCTCGCCCACGAGCCCCCCTCCTTTCTACTCCCTTGGCCCCTCCAGCTAAAGAGACCCCTCCTACAATAGAACATAGATTCAATGATCTAGCCAAGGCCTTGAATCTTCGGCTTGAGATGGTGGGCATCAGAAATCAAGCCAACCACCCTCCAAGAGACCGTGCTAATGTTGTATGCTACGAGTGCCACCAAAAGGGTCATTATTGCATGGAATGTCCCAATATTCCAAGGGTGAATCTTCTAAGTGAATCAGGCACTGAGGATTCTGACGTAGAGATCCTGGACCCTCTTGGAACACCACTCTCCTGCTATCCACACTTCTGGGCTATCTAAACATAGCATCCTCTCTAAAATAGACAATATGGCTGCATATCAACTCTCTAATTGAAGAATCCCATAACTTGTAGTCCCTATTGGACTCACTATATCCAAGGAAGATACACCTCCTCAATCGGGAACCATGAGCATAAGCCTCGCAGTCAAACACACGTAAATGCTCATAAAATGGTGCCCTGCCTGTCAAGAAGTCAAATGGCATTCTACCATTCAGAGATCTCCTAGGTGACCTGTTAAGCAAGTATGCAGCTGTCTTACATGCCTCGGCCCAATAGCATTCGGTAAGACCTGCATATCGTAGCATGCTACCAATCCTATCCAATAGAATCCAATTTATGCCTTCTGCCAAGGCATAATGAGCAGAAAGATGAGGAGTGGTCAATACCCTCCTGATACCAAGTGTATCACATAGATGCTGAAATCTAGAAGAGGTAAACTCTGCATCACCATCAGTCATCAAGCTCAATAGCTTCTTTCCTGACTGATTTTTAGCATTACCCAAGAAGCATTGAAATGTATCATATACATTATGCTTCTGTTGAATCGGATATACCCATATGTACTTTATAGTAGCATCAATAAATGTCACAAAGTAAGAGGCACCACTCGGTGAAACGGTAGGCATAGGCCCATAAACTGCGCTATGAACCAACTGCAATGGCTCAACATACCTCTCACTGACTGTCTTTCTCACAAAAGAGGATCTTGACTACTGATCATCATCACAATCATGACATAAAATTTGAGAGACATCCATAACAGGAATGTATCTCAATATTGTAAGGGCTTCCATACCAATAGTAGACATATGTCCAAGTCTGGCATACCATAAACTAACTAATGGCTGCTTACTAATCATAAGCATCTTATCCTGACACTTGATACATGCAATGCATAAGAGAATCCAACCGTGATCCCCTAGCCATAACCAGATTGCCTCTAGCCAACCGTGATCCCCTAGCCATAACCAGATTGCCTCTAGCAATCTTTCGTGCATGATCACCCAAAGAGACATGATTACCTACCTTAACCAACTATCCAGTACTGATCTTGCTCGTAGCAAGTCCTGGTAAATGTCTAACCCTCTGTAGAACAAGAATAGGCCACTAAGCATAACAAGGTGGATATCCCTATAACCATAGACATCCATAGAATGATCAATGCCCATCAAACCACTCTCCACAATGCATTCTTGATATGCACTGAACCATGACCTATGAGGGATCATATGACATGAAGCACATGGATCTAACATCCAATCACCGAGAATGGGTACATCAATGGCCAAGGAGGAGGTGTCAGACATAGACAAAAGAATGCCTTCATCACTGCTACTGTCAGTGGAAACCCTGGCATCCACGCCTTGAAGCTCAACATGCTTCTTCTCCTTCTTCTTATCATTCTTATCCTTGCTCTTCTTCTTGCATTTTCTTAGCCATTTCCAGCAGTACTTTTTCATGTGGCCATACTTTCCACAATAGAAACATCTAACACAAGTCCGAGAGCTAGACTTCCTCCTGGAATTCCCCCTTGAACATGACGTGTTTCTACCAATTGATCGACCTTTGGAGTGCATATCAAGGTTGTATTTCAGCCCATCATGCTGTAACATAACACTATCATGGTCGTACATCCGGCATATACGAGTATAGAACTCATATGCATGGTAGTCTACACCTTGTACACCATCCTGTACCTACAAGTAGACTGATTTTGAGAGTGATGACTGAATGATAGAGCATGCTTGCTCATCCATATCATCCCAATCACTCTGTTTAATGCTATTAGGCTTGACACCTTTGCATTGAATGGGCTTATGCTGCCTTTTTAGCACTAACACATCATAAATCTGCTCTTTCCAATACTAAAAGTTTGATCCATCCAACCTCTCAATATCAAAGAGGGCACTACCAACTGTAGCACAATAGCTCACAACCAAAGAGCAGTATAGTGCAATAGGCAACCCAAATGACCAAAAAATATAGTGTTGTCTAGACCAATCAGGTCTCCAAATAAACTGGCTGATCCAATGCTCAAAAGCACTCAGCCATAAAGAGGCATAAACAAGAATATATGCAGCCCAATAACCTACCAATGCTTGGCAATCCAAGTAAGAAATGCACTGAACCAAATGAGCAATGCCTACTCAACCAATGGCAATAGGAGCCCAGTCTAACTATCCATAAACATTAGTGCAGCATCCACCAATGCAAATCCATAACGCATCGAAATGGCATTTACTACATCACCAATGCATCACCTCAAGTGTGCAATCCTTTGGCAACAAAATCAAGCATTCACCACTTGCCAAATGTGCCAAATGTGCCAAAGTGACTTGCCAAAATGCCAATAATGCCCTTGGACTGAAGTGAGATCCCAATCACTTTCTGTAATTTACTGTGAGTTCCCAATTCACTATTGGCAAGAGAAATTCCTACAACAATACCTCACAGCCACTTTGGGCAAAATAACACGCTGTCCCTATTTTCGAACAGTGATATCTTTTCACTGAAAGACCGGATCCCAAAGCTATAAACAGCAAAGTTGTACCTTGTAAATGAGAGTGCTCTCAACAGAAGCAAGAACGGAAGAAGGAGAGAGAGAGAGAGAGAGGGAGACAGAGAGCCAAACAAGTTTTGGTGGGTGCAGAACAACCCTAATCTTCTTTTTCATTCATTTATATGTGTTTGTGTATTGTACATAACCGGGGTTAAGGCACAGTGACCTGTAACCCCCACAACCTCCCACTTAAAGGACAATGTGCCTTTAAGAGAGAACAACTAGTGATCATACTATCCAATGCCCATCAATACATGACAATACTCAAACCGCTGACTAGGTAGACTCTTCGTCAGCATATCTGCAGGGTTATCATCTGTATGAACCTTGACAAGCTCTATGCGCTTGTCCTCAAGTACCTCCCTAATGAAATGGTACCTGACCTCAATGTGTTTGGTCTTTGCATGAAAGACCGGATTCCGTGCTAGCTGAATAGCACTCATGGAATCACTATGCAATGTCGGTACACCTGTATGAATCCCCAAATCTCCCACTAGCCGATCAAGCCATATAGCCTCCTTGCAACCCTCTGTGGCTGCAACATACTCAGCCTCTGTGGTAGACAAAGTAATGCACTTCTCTGCACGAGACATCCACGACACTGCACCACCTGCAAAGGTGAACACATAACCAGAAGTGGATCTCCTACTATCCACATGCCCTACATAGTCTGAATCTGTGTACCCAAGTACACTCATGTCTCCTTTACCAAAGCAAATGCACATCTCCTTGGTACCCTTCATGTACCTCATGATGCACTTAACTGCCTCCCAATGCCTCTTTCCTGGATTAGCCATATACCGGCTAACAACTCCCACTGCAAATGCAATGTCTGGTCTAGTAGCTATCATAGCATACATAAGACTCCCAACTGCTGATGCATAAGGAACCTTGGCCATCATGGCCTTCTCCTCATCTAATTTGGGACTATCTGTATGACTCAGTTTCACATATGGAGGCAATGGAGTACTCACTGCCTTCCCCCCCTCCATATTGAAACGTTGTAATACTTTTGTAACATACTCTTTTTGTGAAATCCAAAGGAGTTTCCTACTCCGATCACGCGTGATGCGCATACCAAGAATATGACCTGCAAGTCCCAAATCCTTCATATCAAAGGCCTCATGCAACTTGGCCTTTAATGCATCTAGCTCATAAGTGTTCTTGCTAGCCAATAGCATATCATCCACATATAGTGCCAAGATTATCAGGCTATTATCCTTAGCCCTGTTAGTGTAGAGGTAGTGATCAATTTCACTCCTTCTAAAACCCTGGGACCGAATGAAAGCATCAAACTTCTGATACCATTCTCTAGGCGCTTGCTTAACACCATAGAGACTCTTCTTCAGCTTGCAAACTAAATGCTCTTTGCCAAGCCTTCCGGCTGCACCATGTAAATTTCCTCATGCAAATCCCCATGCAAGAAAGCTGTCTTGACATCCATCTGCATAAGCTCCATATCCTCTGATGCCACTAGTCCAAGCATGCATCTAAGTGTGGTCATCTTCAACCCGAGAGAATATCTCATCAAAGTCCACACCCTTCTCTTGCTTGAACCCTTTAGCAACCAAACGGGCCTTGTACCTAGGCACATCATCACCTGTGACCTTCATTTTGTAGACCCATTTACATGGCAATGCTTTCTTTCCATGTGGCAAAGAAACCAAGTCCCAAGTCTTATTCTTCATAAGTGAACTCATCTCTGATTGCATAGCATACTCCCACTTGCATTGATCCTCATGCATCATAGCCTCTCTATAGCAAGAAGGCTCCCCGCAATCAGTAAGCATCACATAGTCTACCCCTGGAACAAACCTATCAGGCGGTCTAGACACTCTAGATGATCTTCTCAAGGGCATTTCAGCTTGCTGTCCCACTTGCATATCAGCCACATTTTGCTCATCATTTCCACCAATAGATGATCCATCATCTACCCTTGATTGTATATTTGTGGGAGTACTTGGTGGTACCATTTCTTGCACATTTGGTGCATGGACAGCTTGCTGTCTATCAACATAGGCAGGTGGATTCACATCCTAGAAAGTGATTCTCCTCATTTCCACATCCCTCATGGGTGCCTTATGCATCTTCTTCTCATTGAAGACCACATCATGGCTGCGTATGATCTTCTTTGCTTCTGGATCCCAGAGACGATAGCCCATCTCTCCACTTTCACCATAACCTAGAAAGATGCATTTCCTAGACTTAGGATCTAGCTTCTTTCGAAGCTCTTTAGGCACATGTGCATATGCCTCACACCCAAATATACGCAAATGAGAGTAAGAGGGCTTCTTGCCACTCCATGCCTCTTTAGGAATACCACCATCCAAACTCTTACTAGGTGATCTATTGATCACATGCACTACAGTCTTCATTGCCTCAGCCCAAAAACCACCAGAAAGACTTGCATTGGAAAGCATGCATTGCAACCTTTCTTGAATGGTACGGTTCATCTTTTCTGCAACTGGATTTTGCTCTGGAGTACGAGGGGATATGAGCTCCCTCTTAATCCCACATGTATCACAGAAATGTTGAAAGTCATGAGAGAGATACTCTCCACCATTGTCAGTCCGTAGGCATTTAAGCGTTCTACCTAACTGATTCTCAACCAAGGCCAGCCATTTCTGAAATACCTGGAACACATCACTCTTCCGAGCTATAGCATAAGCCCACACTTTCCTAGTTGCATCATCAATGAATGTCACATAGTATTCAGCCCCGCCTAATGACCGTGTAGGCATGGGACCACATACATCTGAATGCACCAAATCAAGCATTTCAAACTCTTTCTTTCCCCTTCTTTTATGGGCTGATTTAGTCTGCTTCCCATAGAGACAGTGCTCACAAAATTCAAAATCAGAGAAACTCAAATGCGGTACATAACCCAAACAGCATAAGAGTTTCATTCCATTCTGGCTCATGTGCCCCAACCTGCAATGCCACAAAGAAGTGCTTGGCTGCTCGGTTATTGCAACAACATGATCAAATACCCCTGATACATGTAAGGGATACAAAGTCCCACACTTGGCACCCCTGGCCAAAAGCATAGAGCCCTTTTGAATTTTCCAACTTTGAAAGTCAAAAGTGGTGTGAAAACTAGCATCATCTAGCTGACCCACTGAAATAAGACTCTTGGTCAGCTTAGGCACATGTCTCACATGTTTCAAAACAAATGCAGACCCATTTGCAAAAGAAAACTTTATGTCACCTGCTCCCACTATGTCACATGCATAGTCATTTCCAAGATGCACACAACCTGTCTTTCCACTATCATAAGTGGAGAACCATTCCCTATGGGGAGTAACATGGAATGAAGCACCAGAATCCAAAATCCAATCCTGGGAATATGCATCATCTGAAGTGGTAAGCAACTCTGCAGATAAAGTAGACATGAAGAGAACATCATTGTCACTATCATGTGTGACTGCATTGATCTCCTCGATCTTCACTTTTCCTTTGTCCTCCCTTGGACTCTCTTCCTTTTGATTTGCACCCCAATTTGCATTCTTTTTCTTATCCTTTTGCTCTCTTTTCAGCTTTTTTCAGCTTGTAGCAATCCTTTTTCATATGGCCCTTCTTGCCACAGTTTTCACAAGTATTGCTAGCATCCTCTTTTATAATCCTTATATTGTCGTACTTTATTATCTATCACTTTAGAATCTGTAGAGTAGTTTTTATTCTTTGGTAAAAGCAATAACAAGCTGGGGTTAATAGGCATTACCTATCTACCCACTTGAAGCTATGTTGTTCTAACAGCTAGTTTCTCTTGGATGGTGGTAGGTAAGTGAACCTTGACCTTGGAGCCTGGACTACCGGATGGATTCTACACTTTTGTAAACCTACCTTGTTTGGCTGTAATACCTTCAAAATAAAATTATATCTCATTTCTTTTAGATGTTTAAATCTCCATATTTGAATTATTTTTAAAATTTAATTGTTTAGTTTAAGGCCAATCTGTGACTGAATCGATTGTATGGTTCATTATTGAGGGGATAATGAATTCTAAACAAACACACTTCTCATAAGTGGGCTTGATAGAAAAGGGTATCCGAAGTATACTTTCATTGAAGCTCTACGCATCAGATTCAGTAGTTAGTAAATCAAGGAAGAAAAATCACCATAAGATGTCATATGACTGACCCATTAAGGGGACTCAAACTGTTAAACAATCATTAAGAATTATATTATTACACAGGAGACCTTGAATAAGCTAAAATTATGTATACATTTAATAAGCTAAAATTCTGAGTTACCTTTCTTTTACTTTTAAATTTGTTTTGATTCTTTTTTCCATAGTATTGGCTCGCTTAGACATTTTTTAATTCTATATTGTTGTCTAACTCATTTACTTTTTAGAATGTTTTTTTCCTTTTGCATTCTTATATTATTTCCTCTTTGGGATTAGTCTTTCCTCTTTCATTTAAAAATACATCTTATTGTGACATGATTGAAGCTCTTGGGTGTGGACAACCCCCTTAATGAGCTTTAGTTTTATGGCTATTAATTCTACATGGTGGGGAATACCTTCGTTTTATAAATAGTTTCACTTTAATTGCTTGGTCATCCCTTGGGATATTTTAAATTAATAACTTTTGTTTTCACAAGTATTGCTACCATCCTCTTTTATAATCCTTATATTGTCGTACTTTATTATCTATCACTTTAGAATTTGTAGAGTAGTTTTTGTTCTTTGGTAAAAGCAATAACAAGCTGGGGTTAATAGGCATTACCTATCTACCCACTTGAAGCTATGTTGTTCTAACAACTAGTTTCTCTTGGATGGTGGCAGGTAAGTGAACCTTGACCTCGGAGCCTAGACTACCGGATGGATTCTAAGCCTAATACCAAGACAAGGTAGGCTTGGTATTAGGCTTGGTGAGGTAGGCTAGGAGCATCACTGACCCTAGTGGCAAGCCATTGGAGTATGCATCTTGCCCATGTGGAAGGCTGTCATCTATTTTTGCCTTGCAACCATGCCACGTTGTTAGACCGCATGGTGCCATGTCATCAATGAGATGTGACATCACTCCTTGCCATGCCACCTTAGATTGCCACATGTGCTACCACATCAGCCACATGTGCCACCGCATCATTCCACGTCATAGGGACTCTTGGAGCCATGTCATCACACCTTGCCACCTTGGCATACCTCGTCAACATTGCCACATCACCAATCCCTCCACCTCAATTTGCCATGTCAATCTATCATGCCACATCACATTTCCATGTTTGAGCATGGTGCCTGTTTTTTTGGAGTGTACCCGGACTGAGTTGTACACTCAGTTGTAGAGGTGCATCCGAATTTCAAGATTGGGCAGAGGTCATTTGAGTGATGCAGGCCATGGTTTGTGCAATGCTCTCAGGAGCGTGACACATGCTGTTGTCACTACCATGTGGATTTTGGATTGATGTATGACATATCATGTTCCCTTGATGGTCATAGGGGAGTGGTTCCTACTAGCCCTCGTGACTTCATTCATTCCATATTGTGTACACGAGATGGCGATGCTTTATTCCACTCCCTTGATTGTGTGGAAGGCAGGTGTACTTTGTGTGGTGACTTTGCTAGAGTGCCATGAGTTGCACTAGATACTTGTGATGTGCAGATGGTTCGTTGGCAGTAGTACGAGTACAGTACCCTGACTTTAGATGGTGGTGCACAGTTGAGGAGGTTGCAGCTTGTGGGGAAGGAGACACCATGTGTTGTATTCATTAATAGTTTTCGAGGGAAGCTGTATTGCTACATACACCACTCGCACACTGCGAAGTGGGAGGATCGTCAGTTCCGTGCATGTTTGAGGACATTTCCTATAGGGGTGGTTGTCTCAATGGTGGACTTTGTGGAGAATCATACCTTTGCACCACAGCATGAGATCCAATCGGAGTATTATTTCTTAGAACAGGTGACGTGTGATTGAGTTATTGGTTTTTTTATGGCCTCATTATATTGAATTATTTCAATAGTCATATTTTTTTTCAATGCCATATTGCAGGTTGCTATATTTGTGCACATTAGCTATTGTCACACAGAGGCTCATGTGGATGGCATTGATAGCACCATGGACTCACGCATCACTGTGTGAGAGTATCACTTCTGCATTAGTGATGATCGATCACATGATGCCCATTTTGTGCAGCATTGCTTCACTTTTCATGATAGTTTCTTGAGGGATCATGGTGTCACATGGTAGCGGCGCTGGATTTGGTCAGATGGCTGTAGTAGTCAGTTCAAATCTGCTAGACAGTTTTATTGGTTCTGCAGATGGCACCATGAGATAGGCATTCCGATCAGTTCTGCAGATGGCACCATGAGACAAGCATTCCGATCACATGGAGCTACTTCGAGACAGGGCACGCTAAGGAAGAGTAGGATGGTACGAGTGCTTGTGTGAAGCATGCTTTGCGTTGATACTAGTTGCATCACATTGCCGATCGCTTCAAGGATGCACATGATGTGGTGCGATGGTGTAGCCAGCACTTATCCACTAGTGCTATGTCCTCCTTTCAGTCGCGTGATGATAGGGTGGTGAGACGGTATTTTTGGTGTGTGGACATTGGGATTCTTGATCGGTGTAGACCTTTTGATTGTCATTCAGTGTCTGGCACTCTTGATTTCCATTCCATTAGGAGCATAGATGAGTCTCACCCCACGATCTTTTGTCGACGGTTTGCATGTTTTTGCTCCGCATGCATTGATGATGATTGGGGAGGGTGCTCCATGATACCATGGGTCGATCCATGGGCACAGCAAGTGCTTTCTCCCTTCCAGCCTTGGGAGGAGGTACATGATGATCAAGATGCGAGATTCAGTTCCTCTAGAGATTATGACCAGCTTACAGATATTTTGTGTATTGGTGATATCTTCGTGGTCATTGCTTTGGAGGGCAATGAGGAGGGTGTGGATTATTACTTGTTCCGATGCTCTATGGTGAAGAGTGTGCTGAATGAGGATACAGTGGATGGGCATGGGATGCACTTCAATGCTCATAGCATGATCGTAGATGGCCATTATTTTCAGTAGATACAGAGGCGTGGTCGCCATATTGAGTTCCAGGAGTACATGGCGGATCAGGAGGCATACATATATTCTCATCTTGTTATTGCGATCAAGATTACTTTGAGTCGTCTTCGCACTCACAAGGCGATGTCCACTCTACGATGGTGCCTTGTAGTGGAGGATCATGAGAGCATACTTGCAACTATTGGCATGAGAGCCGATCCTGAGGAGTAGCACATTACATATCATAGTTTTGGGATCGTCAATTGATCAGATAGATTTTTTTTGGGTATCACTAGTTGATTATATGTTTTTGTATTCGATATGTATAGGCTCACTGTGTGATTGTACCATTGTAATTTTCATGGACTCATATTTTGTATTTCACTATGATGGTTTTATACACATCATTGTATTAGATTCCATTTTATACATGATGTCCGTTGTCTTCTCAATGGGATTTGTTGTTTTTATAAAACAAAAAATTGTTAATTAGTAGTAATGTTGTAATTGTGTTTTGTGCTTTAGGACATTTTAAAATTTTGACTAAGAAAATTCACACACGTACTAACCAAATACACATGTGGACTTATCTGTTGGGGATGAAACTTCACACGACTCTTAGGCTACCCTAGACCTACATCCACGCAAGATTTGTTCTCCAACTCATTTGGTGTGTGCCACGTGGAAGGTATAATGCCTACATTTTTGCAAGCACTCCTTACTATTGACTACGTATGAAAAACGGCGCACCTACTAACCAAATACACATGTGGACTTATCTATTGGGGATGAAACTCTGCACAGCTCTTAGGCTACCCTAGACCTACATCTACACAAGATTTGGTCTCCAACTGATTTGGTATGTGCCACGTGGAAGGTATAATGCGTACATTTTTACAATCCCTATTAGTGACTACGTATGAAAAATGGCGCACGTACTAACCAAATACGCACATGGATGCACAGCTCTTAGGCTACCCAAGACCTACATGCACATAAGATTTGGTCTCCAACTGTTTTGGTATGTGACACGTAGAAGGTATAATGCGTACATTTTTATAATCCCTACTAGTGACTACGCATGAAAAATGGTGCATGTACTAACCAAATACGCAAGTGGACTTATCTATTGGGGATGAAACTCTACACAGCTCTTAGGCTCCCTAGACCTACATCCATGCAAGATTTGGTCTCCAATTGATTTGGTATGTGCCACGTGGAAGGTATAATGTGTACATTTTTACAATCTCTACTAGTGACTACGTATGAAAAATGGTGCACGTACTAACCAAATATGCACCTGGACTTATCTATTGGGGATGAAGCTTCGCACGGCTCTTAGGGTACCCTAGACCTACATCCATGCAAGATTTAGTCTCCAATTGATTTGGTATGTGCCACGTGGAAGGTATAATGCATACATTTTTACAATCCCTACTAGTGACTACATATGAAAAATGGCACACGTATTAACCAAATATGCATGTGGACTTATCTGTTGGGGATGAGACTCTACACAGCTCTTAGGCTCCCTAGACCTACATCCATGCAAGATGTGGTCTCTAACTAATTTGGTATGTGCCATGTGGAAGGTATAATGCATACATTTTTACAATCCCTACTAGTGACTACATATGAAAAATGGTGCACATACTAACCAAATATGCATATGGACTTATCTGTTGGGGATGAAACTTCACATGGCTCTTAGGCTAACCTAGAACTACATCCATGCAATATTTGGTTTCCAATTGATTTGGTATGTGCCACATGAAAGGTATAATGCATACATTTTTATAATCCCTACTAGTGACCGCATGAAAAATGGCATATGTACTAACCAAATATGCATGTGGACTTATCTATTGGGGATGAAACTTTGCACGGCTCTTAAGCTACCCTAGACATACATCCATGCAAGATTTGGTGTCCAACTGATTTGGTATGTGCCACGTGGAAGGTATAATGCGTACATTTTTGCAAGCACTCCCTACTAGTGACTACGTATGAAAATTCGTGCACGTACTAATCAAATACGCATGTGGACTTATCTGTTGGGGATAAAACTTTGCACGGCTCTTAGGCTACCCTAGACCTACATCCACGCAAGATTTGGTCTCTAATTGATTTGGTATATGCCACATGGAAGGTATAATGCGTACATTTTTACAATCCCTACTAGTGACCACATGAAAAATGGCGCACGTACTAACCAAATATGCACGTGGACTTATCTGATAGGGATGAAACTTTGCACAGCTCTCAAGCTACCCTAGACGTACATCCATGCAAGATTTGGTCTCCAACTAATTTGGTATGTGCCACGTGGAAGGTATAATGCGTACATGTTTACATTCCTACTAGTGACTACGCATGAAAAATGGCACACATACTAATCAAATACGCACGTGGACTTATCTGTTGGGGATGAAACTTTGCACGGCTCTCAGTCTACCCTAGACATACATCCACGCAAGATTTGGTCTCCAACTGATTTGGTATGGACCATGTGGAAGGTATAATGCATACATTTTTACATTCCTACTAGTGACCGCATGAAAAATGGGGCACGTACTAACCAAATATGCACATGGACTTATCTATTGGGGATGAAACTTGGCATGGCTCTTAGGCTCCCTAGACCTAGATCCATGCAAGATTTGGTCTCCAACTGATTTGGTATGTGCCACGTGGAAGGTATAATGTGTACATTTTTACATTCCTACTAGTGACTATGCATAAAAAATGTTAGCATGGCGCACATACTAACCAAATATGCACGTGGACTTATCTGTTGGGGATGAAACTTCGCATGACTCTCAGGCTACTTTAGACATACATCCATGCAAGATTTGGTCTCCAACTGATTTGGTATGTGCCACGTGGAAGGTATAATGCGTACATTTTTACATTCCTACTAGTGACTGCGCATGAAAAATGGCGCACGTACTAACCAAATACGCACGTGGAATTATCTATTGGGGATGAAACTTTGCAGGGCTCTCAGGCTACCCTAGACGTACATCCATGCAAGATTTTGTCTCCAACTGATTTGGTATGTGCCACGTGGAAGGTATAATGTATACATTTTTACATTCCTACTAGTGACTACGCATGAAAAATGGCGCACGTATTAACCAAATACGCACGTGGACTTATCTGTTGGGGATGAAACTTTGCACATCTCTCAGGCTACCCTAAACGTACATCCATGCAAGATTTGGTCTCCAACTGATTTGGTATGTGCCACGTGGAAGGTATAATGCGTACATTTTTACATTCCTACTAGTGACTACATATGAAAAATGGCGCACGTACTAACCAAATACGCATGTGGACTTACCTGTTGGGGATGAAACTTTGCACGGCTCTTAGGCTATCCTAGACCTAGATCCATGCAAGATTTGGTTTCCAACTGATTTGGTATGTGCCACGTGGAAGGTATAATGCGTACATTTTGACATTCCTACTAGTGACTACGCATGAAAAATGGTGCACACGTACTAACCAAATATGCATGTGGACTTATCTGTTGGGGTCGAAACTTTGCACAGCTCTAAGGCTACCCGAGACATACATCCACACAGGATTTGGTCTCCAACTAATTTGGTATGTGCCACGTGGAAGGTATAATGCGTACATTTTTACATTCCTACTAGTGGCTACGCATGAAAAATGGTGCATGTGCTAACCAAATACGCACGTGGACTTATCATATGCACGTGGACATATGATAAATTTCATAGCATGAGAGAGAGAGAGAGAGAGAGAGAGAGAGAGAGAAAGAGAGAGAGAGAGAGAGAGAGAGAGAGAGAGACCTTATACTTGAACACCTTTTCAATGCTTAATGTTTACAATTACTTCACACGGCATTATTTTTAAAATACCTTATGTATTAGATGTGTGAATTGAGATATCTGAAGTTCAAAGGCCAACCACTTTGCCTCCTTAGTAGTTAAACTAGCATACACAATACAATTACATGTCTCATAATCAATATTGCATGGAAACTCTGTACTTAGTTGCCTTTTTGCTTTTGCTGAAAGGGATCCTCCAAGAATTGCCTTGTAATGCTCAAAAGACTACGTGCTAGGACATTGCATCAGACCTACGAGTACAATGAAGTTGACAACTTTTGGATGGGAATTTTTCTTCATCCTTGACTTCAAATTTTTAATATGAATTTGATGTATTGCTCATATCTCTAATGGACAAAGGCCAGTGGTGGGACAAACAAGAGGTCTAACAATTTGATTGGTACGTAGAAGAATGTTTGACAATTCTCAAGGTTTTCTTTTTCTTTCTTTGCACCGATTCTATTTGTGAGCTATATCAAAACTATCATCTCCAATATCTGTTCCTAATAAATGTAGTTCATCAGTGTTTTACATTTCTATTTGTCCCAGTATCCTTCCTCTCTCTTCCTTTTCCATTTTATTATGTTTTAGTCTCCACAATAACATCCTTACCGAATTTGTTTGAATGAACCATAATTGCAGCCACAAGTCGTTTTTGTAGGAGCAGCATGCTCAAACCATGCCCACTTAGTCCATGAGACCCTGAAAGAGATGGTGCTCTAAATCCATGTGAACTTGAGGGAGCGTGCTCTAAATTCATGTGAACCTAAGGGAGCTCTTAACCCATGACTCCAAGAGCCCCATTTTTAGACCTTGAGTATCAGATTTTAGTTGGCCACAATGCATTGAAAGAAGTTTTGTAGATACACGTATGAATGTTTCTTCAAGTATTCATTTGCTTGCACTACCAAAGAAGAAATACCTTGGGGAGGAAAGAGAAATGTAGCTTCGAGCAAGAAAGTACAAAAAATTTAGGAAAAGAATCCAAGAAATGTGGAGTGGTAGGATTGAGGACTTGGCGGTGGGTATGATGGTCAATATGTTAGCAAACTAACGATCTTGGTGGATTTCCTTTCTTGATTATTAAAGTTATGAAAGTCAAAAAGGAAGGGTCAAAGACTAAGTCAATAGAATACATTGGTTTGCACCAAGTCCACGGATGCTTTTATAGGTCAATATAACCCGGAATGGTGGTAACAAGGAAGCATGGCCAAAAAGGGAAGAGCGCGACGAAGAATTGTCCAAAACTTGATACTCTACAATTGGATGAGGTAGATATTTTGGTATATGAATTTCAGTTAATAGATGCAATGCACAAATGGATACAAGACAAAAAAGAGGGTGGTGGTGTTGAGATATCGAGCTCCACTCATGATATGCTAGGGTGACCATTCTGCATTTATGTCACCGACTTGTTAGCTGAAGATGCAATTGGTATACCGCCCACAAATAATAGTTGGATGATAGCTATCCTTATCTACTCTAGTTCGTGGCTCAGTTAGTATGCCACCTTAGTTAGCTGAGTTTGGTTTGAGACCCACATATAGGGTTCTTCTATTTCTTTGTATTAGAGTTCTTTTGGCTTTCACAACTAAGAAGAGGAAAACTGTTTTCAGCCTCCACCTTTGTGTGTATTCCCCCATTGTGTATGTGAGAAAGCTACAAGTGAGCTTCCTTCCTTCTCTCGTACTATCTTCACATGGTATTAGAGCCTTATTCATGGTAAGGAGCTCAAGAAAGCAAACCAAGTTCGCAGTGTCCTGGTAAGAGGACCAGTGTTGCTTTCCTTTTTCGAGTTTGGGAGCAAATCTCTACAGGTAGCACAGCCAGAAGTACAAGAGTGCACTGTTTCAGATTGAGACACCCTTCGCGGTGTGGTGAGAGGGCAGTATATGGTGCGGGTGAGGGCGAAGCCCATGGTGACTTTATTTTTCTGATTCGAGGCCATTTCGGGGCCCATTTTGAAGGTGGAAGTTCTTCGCAGGCACTCAGAAAAAGGCCCTATTTTTGCTGTGCGACCACTACTCTACTGGTCAGTGAAAAGTTGTCGTAAAAATTGCATCATATGCCTATGTGCAGAGATATTGGGAGTTGTAGAATCATGCTTGTTGCCTGTTGATGCAAAATCATCACTAGGAAGTGACTGTGTGGTCAAATACCACTTTCATCAGTTTTGCAGATCTGCCCGTGTGAGGCAAAAGCTATGTTTTTTGCAGTGACAGAATATTTTGTAGTGTTCTGTAATGGCGTCTGATTCTCTTTCACAGATTGTCACTGAAAAGCTTGACAAGAACAAATTCCAGGCATGGAAGTTTAGAATGATGAATTTCCTTATGGGAAAAGGCTATTGGGAGTTCATTACAGGAAATGAAGAAGAACCAGTTCTTCCTAGGCATGAGAGAGCCAGAAAAGTTATGTACTGGCTGTCTATCAGTATTTCGGATTCTATGATTGTGCATATTCAGGATGCAAGTACACCAAAGGAGGCATGGGATACTTTGGCAAAAATGTAGAGCACAAATACGCAAGCTAGGAAAATGCAGCTCAAGCAGGAGTTGCACAATGTGCAGAGAGAAAATATGAGCATCAATGACTACCACATGAAGGTAAAGAAAATTGCAGATGCACTTGCTTCCATTGGGTTGCCAGTGGAAGATGATGATCTAGTTTCTGTGACCTTGAATGGTCTAGGAAAGGATTATGCACAGTTTCGGACATCCATTGCCATTCATGAAAAATTTCCTGATTTTGAAGGGTTGTTTGCTCTTCTAATTTCTAAAGAGCAGAGAAATGGGGGTGCATCTTCTTCAAGAGGAACTTCAAAAGAAATTGTCTTCTACTCAAATGCTGGAAGAGGTAGAGGCAGAGGTAGAGGAGGCCGATTTGGAGGCCATGGTAGAAATCAGAATATGCAGCAAACTCAAGAAAACTAGTCCTATGGAGGAGGACATGGTAACTCTAAAGGCAGGGGGAGCCAAAGAGGCCGTGGTGGATGGCAAAGAGGCCAAAATGCAAACGGCAATGCTGAATGCTACTACTATGGTAAAGTGGGTCATATGGCTAAGGACTGCTACAAAAAGCAGAATGACATTATGAATGGAAAATTGCAGCAAGGCAAATATGCATCTTCTAGTAGATAGGGTGATGACAGAAATGAGCATCTATTTATGGTGCAGCACATGACCAATTCTGTGACAAGTGCAGAAGAACGAAATGATGTGTGGTATGTTGACTCAGGTGCGTCAAACCACATGACAGGTCATGCAAAATGGATGCAGGATGCAAGGAAAATGGAAAAACTAGGATTTGTGGAGATTGGTGATGATACTACACATCCTATTGTGCAGATTGGTAAAATTCCTTTGTCTATGCAGGATGGGAAAAAGAAATACCTATCTGATGTATTTCATGTCCCGAATATCACCAAGAACCTGGTTTCTATTGGTCAAATGGTTGAGCAGGGCTTGCAGGTCAGATTTAATCCTCATGGATGCTTTGTTGAGGATATGAAAAATAATGGTCGCTTGATAGCAAAAGGAAAGAAGAAGGGCAGGATGTTTACATTGGATGTGGACATGCCTGAATTGAGTGTAGCAATGTTTGCACATGGGACTACTATTGTTGCAGATGTTGATATCTGGCATAAACGCATTGGTCATGTTAATGTACAGCGACTCAAATCAATGCAAACCCAAAATATTGTTGCAAGATTGCCTAAATTCAAGGTTGCAGAAATGCATAAGGTCTGTGAATCCTGTCAATTTGGAAAACAGGCAAGGAAACCATTTCCTAGGCATGTTCAAGAGAGTAAGAAGCCATTGGAATTAATCCATTCTGATGTGTGGACTACTAAAGCTACATCTATTGGAGGCTGTCATTATTTTGTCACTTTTATTGATGACTATAGAAGAAAAGTTTGGGTGCATTTTATGAAAAAGAAAAGTGAAGTGTTTGGGCATTTCAAAGATTTTAAAGCTATGGCTAAAAAAGAAACAGGCCTGCAAATAAAATGCCTAAGGTCAGATGGAGCAGGAGAGTACCTCTCAAATGAGTTTACAAGGTTCCTACAGGAGCATGGCATAAAGCAGCAATATTCATGCAGTCATACCCCATAGCAAAATGGACTTGCAGAAAGGAGAAACAGGCATATTGGAGAGGTATCTCAGGCCATGCTAAATGAAAAAGATCTACCAAATTATTATTGGGCTAAAGCAGTTGCTACAACAGTTTACATAATGAACATGACTCCCACTGCAGCAATACATGGCATGACACCAGAGGAGATGTATACTGGTAGGAAACCAAATATTTCTCATTTGAAAATTTTTGGTTGCATTGCCTATGTTCATGTGCTAGATGAGTTGAGGTCCAAGTTGGATCCAAAAGCTGAGAAGTGCGTCTTTATTGGTTATTCTCTGCAGCAAAAAGGGTATAGATGCTATAACCCTTCGACTCGTAAGTTTATAGTGAGCAGAGATGTTGTTTTTGATGAGATGAGCAGCTGGTATAAACCAATAAATATGATGATTAATGTAGATGCACAAAATTCACAGCAGCAATCACAAAATATCAGTGGACTTGTAGTGTCCTTAGCAATAGTTCACATACTTCGCCATGGATAGGCAGATTGAGATCAGGAGAATCTCCTCAAAGAAATGCAGATAGTGGTACGCAGGTATCACGAAAAGGAAAAGAGAAGGTATAGCAGCCCATGTTTAATGTGAATGCAGGTCACTCTTAGGTGGATGGTGAATCCAGTGGCTCAGAACAGAGCATTGATGATGAGTTGGGTATTCCTTCTATTGTTACACCTGGAGTAAGGAAGACCAGGGATGTTTTGAGAGCACCTAGAAGTGAGCCTATTTTGTGCAGGTCTACCAGAGCTAGGTATCCTATGGATAGGCTGAAATATGATGGATTTATAGCCATTCACTATGCCTATATGGTCAAAGTGATACAGGAACCAAAACCCACTTCTTTTGAGCAAGCAATGGGAAATGAAAAATGGGAGAAAGCCACATGGATGAAGAAATGGATGTCTTGGAAGCAAATGCTACATGGGAATTGGTGCCTTTGCCTAAAGATAAGAATGCAATTGGGTGTAAGTGGGTTTATAAGATCAAGCACAATGTAGATGGTTCTGTGAATAGATACAAGGCAAGATTAGTTGTCAAGGGGTATGCATAGACATATGGCATTGATTATGAAGAAACATTCAGTCCGGTTGCAAGGATGGCAACTGTAAGAGGAGTCATTGCCATGGCTGCATCAAAGGGATGGTCTTTACATCAGATGGATGTAAAGAATGCCTTCTTGCATGGTGATTTGCAAGAAGAGGTCTTTATGGAGCAGCCACCAGGTTATGTTCATGCTATTCATCCTGAGTTTGTTTCCAGGTTGAAGAAAGCATTGTATGGCTTGAAGCAAGCACCTAGAGCATGGTCTGACAAGATAGGACAATATCTTGTCACTATTGGCTTTAACATTTCCAAGGCAGATTTTTCACTCTATATGAGAAAAACAGAGAAAGGTATTATGCTGCTTGTCATTTATCTTGATGATTTGATCATCACAGGTGATAGTGATGAAGATATCCTTCATGTGAAAATGATATTGAAGCAGAAGTTTCAGATGAAGGATTTGGGAGAGCTGCGTTATTTCTTGGGCATTGAGGTGATTAGATCACCAAGTGGGATACAGCACTTGCAGAGGCAGTATGGATTGGACATGCTGTCCAAATATGGGATGACAGGCTGTAAGCCTATTTCAGTTCCTTTGGAGCAGAATGTGAAGCTGAGCACAAATGCAGGTGAGCTTCTGGAAGACCCTACTATGTACAGACGCATAGTAGGAAGTTCGATTTATATGACTATTACCAGGCCAGATTTGAGCTATGCTATTGGATTGGTAAGTCAGTTTATGTAGGCTCCAAGGAAACCGCATTTGGATGCAGCTAGATGCATACTCAGGTATGTGAAGTCCACATTGCAGTATGGACTATTTTATGAGGCTGGGGTTCAGATACAGTCGCATGGATACACTGATGCTGATTGGGCCGGTAGTATTTCTGACAAACGATCTACCAATGGATATGTGTTCTATTTTGGGAGTGCTGCAGTCACCTGGAGCAGCAAGAAATAGCCTACAGTTGCCTTGTCGAGCACAGAGGCTGAGTACAGGGGTGCAGCAATGGCTGCATGTGAGGTAGCTTGGTTGCATAAGCTACTTTATGATATGCATCAGTTGGGCCAGTTGTCATTTATTGTGACAACATGAGTAGTATACACTTGGCAAATAACCCAGTCTATCATGCTAGAACAAAGCACATTGAGGTGCATTATCACACTGTGTGGGAGAAAGTTTTACTAGGTCTTATTGATCTAGTTTATGTCAGCACAGAGGATCAGGTAGCTAACATATTCACGAAGGCATTGGGCGTAGAGAAGCTGTGCAAGTTTAGAGGCCTGCTTGGTGTGCAGGAATTGGGATTGAGCTCGAGGGGGAGTGTTGAGATATCGAACTCCACTCGTGATATGCCAAGGTGACCGTTGTGCATTTATGTCACCGACTTGTTAGCTCAAAATGCACCGCCCACGAATAATAGCTGGATGACAGCTATCCTTATCTACTCTAGTTCATGGCTCAGTTAGTATGCCACCTTAGTTAGCTGAGTTTGGTTTGAGACCCACATATAGGGTTCTTCTATTTCTTTGTACTAGAGTTCTTTTGGCTTTCACAACCAAGAAGAGGAAAACTATTTTCAGCCTCCACCTTTGTGTGTATTCCCCCATTGTGTATGTGAGAAAGCCGCAAGTGAGCTTCCTTCCTTCTCTCCCACTATCTTCATAGGCGGGTCAACTTGCCCAAGTTGATTCAAAGAATCTTATAATGGATAGCTTGGAGGAGGAAGGCTCTACAACTTCTACCCCACAAAGCTTTGGCTCTATTGCATAAGAAGGTGTAGGATCGGAGGACGAGTACTGTCCTTTGTGGAATCAATGGCATGTATGGTTGTGAAGTAATGGAATTTGTAGCTTGTTAGGATTTTGAAATGTGCTATGCCATGGCCCTTTTATTTGCATTGCATGTATAAACCTATAATGGTTTTGAGAAGTCATTATTCCACGGAAAGGTTCTCGTGCCCATATTCCAAAAAGGTTATTAAGAAAATTTTAAAAAAACATGGCTTTTATGTCATTTTTCAAAAATCATTATGCAAAACGGCCATCCTCTTTATGGCAGGCAGCCTAGAGGGAAGCTTTTTGTTTCTCAACCCTCGTTAAGCCACGTGTTAAAGGCTTAGACATTGATTACTTCTCCCATGGTCCTTGGTCCATGTCTCACTAAATGCAGGCATGGGACCGCCTAGGTGGAGGGGTGAAATCAATCAAAGCATTCTTCAAGTTTGAACAACCCCCTTTTACAATTTTGAAAGAAAAATCATATTCTTGTAAAATTGCCAACCATTTGGCCAACTGGCCCATGGGATTTGGTGATTGAAGAACCTACTTTGCAAGACCATTGCTGTAGATTATGATGAAGGACTTTCTAGCCACATAATGCTTAAATTTCTCAATGCAGAATACCAAAGACAAAGCATGCTTGTCAGCCTCAGAGTAGCGTCGTTCAGTTTCGAGCAATTGTCGAGAAGCAAAACGAATGGGATACATGAACCGATCCTCCCCTTGCTAGAGAAGAATACCTGCCAGAGTATGCTCACCAAACCTAGGATTGATATAGAAAGTCTTTAACCAATCATGATTGCGTAGAATGGGTTCTGAAGCTAGAGCACTCTTGATTTGTACAAACCCATGATCACAATCCTCATCCCAAGAGAAATCAACTCCATCTTTTAATAGCATAGTCATGGGTCGTGTCATAGGAGGTATGGTACTCCCTAGATTTTCTGGGTCAAGGGTTCCTTGTGGTTATGGGTCACAGTCCCTAGTACTATCTCTAGAAACTCATATAAATCCAGAATAGCAGTAATTTTAAACTTCCACAGAGTGTAGTTTGTACCATCTTGCCTTTAGTGAAGGCTAGTGGGCAAATCCTCAACGCTTGGATTGTTGGTGTAGCAGCAGCTACTGAACTCGAGCTGCTTCCTGTTGAGCCACTTCCTATTGCCATCACTCCGTATGCTGTTGGAGCCCTTGCCTCTCTTCTATTCTTCGATCCTTGGAGTCGCTTGGGCTCTGATACTATGTTAAATTACACGGCGTAGCAAAACAGAAACTGAACAAAGAATAGAGAGTACACATCAAATTAGAGAGGAAAAAAATTTTCCTTCAATATTGATGTAGTACAGATGATGGCTCTTTCCACCCGTGCACTCCCATAGTGGAGCTTAGATGGCGATCTAGATAGATATTAGGTGAAGAGCTACTAGCTCAAAGATCTGATCTAATCTAAACTAATCTAATACAATGGACTGGGGAGGTCGCCTCTTTATAGCTATGAGGGTGGTAGTCGGATCAACGTAGTTGGTGGAACCGACTAGTCAACCTAGTCAGTGGAGCCGACTAGTCATCCATGGAATATTTAGGAAATATTCCCTATACCATTGCCTCAGGGGCTCTCACCCCTCGAACCCCCACCAGAGGGGCCACTGGTCCCCCTGGGACCCCCCAGTTGGGGGCCAGCTGTGGTCCCCAGGCCCCAGGCCCTAACAAGAATAAGGGGCTCCCACACAATCACCTTTCTACCATCAACGGTCTCATTGATAACCCTCATCTGACATGCAAGTCAGGATCCCTCCAGTGTCCCGGGCTCACACGTGGCTTCTCCTCATATGGTGGCCTTACAACTTGAGCACCTTGGACCACTGGTGGTTACCAGGAGGGTGGGCATTGAGCATATCTAACACAATCCACACCCAAAAATAAAGAAGTAAAGCATAATTCATATCTAGAGGAAACCCAAGAATGCAAATGCTTTATGTGCCCTGGTTACAAGTACTACTAATAGTGTTTTGACCTTGATTCAGCATACATCTAAGGCAACTGTGGCCTAGAACATATTGAAGAGTCAGTATGAGACGTGGAATCAAACAAGGATCTAGAACCTGGAGAATCAGCTTGTAGCTGAGAAGTTTAATGAATGAAAGAGAGCAGAGGCCCGAATCAAAAATCTGTGACCAGATGGCTAGTGCTAGGATACAAAAGACTAGCGAAGAGCTAGCTCGGCAGTGTCTCCGGATATGTCCACCAAGGTTTGATGGATTGGTAACAACGCTTAACACTCGGGTGAGACCCCAACCATTGTCATTTGAGGAGTTCTGTGCTTTACTTATGGAGGAGGAATTGAGGCTTAAAGCTCAAGATGGAGGCAGCAATGGGGATGCTATGTTCTTTGCCAGTGCGAAAGGCAAAGATGGTTCCTCCACCAAAGGTGAGTCCTCTACTAGTGGTGACAAAAAGAAGAAGGGCAGCAAGAAGAAGTTTCAGGGAGAATGCTTTTACTGTAAGAAGAAGGGCCATGTGATTGTAGATTGCCGGGTCAAGAAAGTAGATGAAAAGAATGGTACCCTAAAGAAGACAAATAAGGGGAAAGAGACAGCTAACACAATGGAAGCAGAGTTGGGTCTATTTCTAGCCATTGAGGAAGAGTGTTCCTCAGTTCAAGAAGCTTCAACCACTGATTCATGGGTGTTGGATAGTGGTGCCTCCCATCACATGATCTGCAAGAAGGGTCTATATTGTTCCATGTAGCCTCTACAGGAACCCATCACCGTGACAGTTGGTAATAACACAAAATGCCCTGTTGAGGGTATAGGTACGGTTTCATTTGTTTCTGTAAATGGAGATGTTAAGAAACTATCTAATGTGTTGCATGTTCCACAAATCAAGAGAAATTTGCTATTAGTTGCTTCCATAACTGACCTTGACCATGAAGTGAGGTTCAACAAGACAAGAGCAAAAATTCTAAATAGTGCTGGCAATCTTGTTGGCATAGGAGTAAGGAGGAACAACCTGTATGAGCTACGTGCTCCTATAGCCACCGCTCGAGTGGGCACAAGCAGACTTTGGCACGAAAGATTCGGCCACATCAGATTTGCAGTGCTAAAGGAGATGCAAAAGTAAGGTATGGTTGCTCACTTACATTCAGTAGCAAAAATCAAAGAACCGTGTGAAGCTTGCATGATGCCCAAGCAACAGAGAAAGGCATTCCCACAAGAAAGCAAGAATAGAGCAAATGCTCCTCTAGAGTTGGTGCATGTTGACTTGTGCGGCAAGATGCCTACATGTATTGTTCTATTTGTTTTACTACATATTACATGCACTTTATCTAACTCTCATAAATTGGATCCACAGCAAGCTGTGATGGGTCATCTTCCTATAGATGCAGAGACACGACGCGCGTTTCGAATAGGAACAAAGCCGTGGTTTATTGAGCAGGAGGCAATGGGAGGGACGGTCAATTGGGAGAAAAGTGAAGAAAATCAAATTGGATGGTGGTAGTGAGTTTATTTTTACAAAGTTTGGAGATTTTTGCAAGAGCAAAGGGATCAAGCGACAAATGAAGACACCACATACGCCTCAGCAAAATTCAGTTGTTGAACGCCGAATGCAGACCACCATGGAGATGGGGAGGTGTATGTTGAACGGTGTTGGACTGCAAACCACTTTTGGGCTGAGGCTGTCAATACTGCGATTTACATCCTTAATCGCAGCTATACAAAGGCACTCAAAGGTCAAACACCACATGAGGCTTACAGTGGTAAGAAGCCATCTGTCTCCCATTTCAAAACATTTTGGTGTGAATGCTATGCACATGTACCATACAAAGGGAGAAACAAGCTACAACCAAAAAGCACCAAATGTATCTTTTTAGGCTATTGTTGATGAGAAGAAAGCCTATAAGTTGTATGACTGAGAGGCAAAGAAGATCATAGCAAGCCGCGATGTGGTGTAGGGAGCAGCCACATGCAGTGGAAACACAGAAGAGCTCTTCCACTTTATCATCAAGCGAAGAGGTAATTCACTATGGACCTATCCCAAGAGCTATAAAAGGAGGAGGAAATATCAAATGATGAAGGTATAAGTCACCAACCTGTTGTTACACCACCGAAAAAGCCATTGCCGTGATGGGTAAGGCAACTCTATGACCATGATAACCAGATGCCTATGTCTATTGAGCAACATGCAGATGGACCAAGGTAGTCTCAGATAATCAAGGAGCAAAGGAGGGCTTCTGCTCACATAGTCAATATGGCCTTGATGGCTGAGATTATTGCAGAAGTAAAGGAGCCTGTGAGTTTGGAGCAAGCACTTGCAAACTGAGATTGGAAAAACTGTACGAGGCCGATGGGACTTTGGAAAAGTACATAGCCAGATTGGTTGCACAAGGATTTTCACAGGTTAAAGGATTTGATTGTCAGGAATCTTTAGCTCCAACTGCTAGAATGACCACTATTCGCACAGTACTATCAGTGGCTACTCATAAAAAGTGGCCAGTTTATCAAATGGATGTTAAATCACATTCTTGAATGGTGACCTCAAGGAGGAGGGGTACGTGGCTTAGCCACCAAGGTTTGAGACCCCCCATCCTAACAACAAGGTATGTAAGCTCAAGAAGGCTTTGTACGGGCTAAAACAGGCCCCAAGAGCATGGTACCAATGGATAGACAAATTTTTTCATAAATTAAACTTCAAAAGATGTGCCTCAAATGCTAACTTGTATGTGTACAGGAAAGGTGGAAAATCTGCTATTGTTGTTCTATGTGTAAATGATCTCCTTATTACAAGTGACTATGGAGACATGATCCAGCAGACAAGAAAAGCGTTGAGCACTGAGTTTGAGATGACAGACTTAGGCTTGATGCACTATTGTTTGGGGATTGAAGTCAGGCAAGATCTTCATCTCTCAACAAAAATATGCAAGGGAGATCTTGAAGGCATTTAGTATGCTCGAGTGCAAGGAGATAGCTACACCTATGGAGGTAAATGCGAGGTTGTCTATGGAGGATGCCTCATCACTAGCAAACATTGGGAGGTACAGGAAGTTGGTCGGTAGTCTCATCTATCTGTGCAACACCAGACCGGACATCAGTTTTGCTGTTGGCGTTTTGAGCAGGTTCTCCAATAAGCCCCGGGAGAATCATTGGAATGTGGGGATTCGGGTGCTCAGGTATGTGAAGGGCACTCTTGATTATGGCCTCACTTATGGTACGGGCACTTCCTTGGCTGGTCATTGTGACTCGGATTGGATTGGAGATGTTGATTCTAAGAAATCAGTTTTTGGATATTGTTTCTCTTTAGGTTCAGGTATCTTCTCTTGGATCAGTAAGAAACAACCAATAGTGGCATTGTCTTCTACCGAGGTTGAGTACAAGGCAGCATGTTTTGCCACTTGTGAAGCAGTGTGGCTAAGGAGGAAACCCAATGTTTCATGCGCACACAAAACATATAGAGATTCAATATCACTATGTGCATGATTTGATCAAGGACGAGATAGTGGAATTGGTCTACTGTCCAACAGAGCAAAATGGAGTAGATTCTTCGCCAAGGCACTCGAGAAGGATCAGCTTCAAGATTATCTTCAGAGACTCGGCATTGGGCCGAGAAGGTAGTTCACCTACAGGTGGACATTGAGGGGGGGTGTTAGATATGCTTAATGCCCCATCCTCCTGGTAACCACCAATGGTCCAAGGTGCTCAAGTTGTAAGGCCCCCATATGAGGAGAAGCCATGTGTGAGCTCGGGACACTGGATGGATCCTAACTTGCATGTCAGATGAAGTCTATCAACAATGAGACCGTTGATGGTAGAAAGGTGATTATGTGGGAGCCCCTTATTCTTGCTAGGGCCTGAGCTGGCCCCCCTGGTGGGTGTTCGGGGGCGAGAGCCCCCGAGGCAACGGTATAGGAAATATTCCCTAAATATTCCATGGATGACTAGTCGGTTCCACCGACTAGGTTGACTAGTCGGCTCCACTGACTAGGTTGACTAGTCAGTTCCATCAACTACATTGATTTAACTACTGCCCTCATAGCTATAAAGAGGCGGCTCCCCAGTCCATTGTATTAGATCAGTTCAGATCAGATCAGATCAGATCTTCCAGCTAGTACCTCTTCACTTAGTATCTGTTTAGATCACCATCTAAGCTCCACTGTGGGAGCGCATGGGTGGACGGAGCCATCATCTGTACTACATCAGTGTTGAGGGAAAATTTTGTTCCTCTCCAGCTTACTGTGTACTCTCTATTCTTTGTTCAGTTTCTATTCCATTGTGCCGTGTAATTTAATAGATTGTGTTTTTTTTAATAAAGGTAGCTTGCCTTTTCATCTAAGTATGGAAGCCAAGAAATTAGATTGTGAGATAGAGTCACCTTTGAAGAGCAACAATCGGTTCCTGCTCACTAGAAATCACTCGGAGTGAGAATTGCAGGTGTGTTAACCACTTGAAGATGGACTAGTTCTGTGCTCTCGATTGTGATACAGGCAACCTTGTTGACCTGAATTTCCCATTCCCTCTACCTGATACTTCAATTAGAAGCAGGTTTATCCATAGTGATTGCGAATCGAGGGTGTTGGGTGTGTCTTCTACAATTGACAAGAGACTTGTCAAAATTCAATCTACAGCTATGCCTACTCTGCCATTTCGATTGTCCAAACAATGGGAGAAATACTCTTTCCATAAGCGCTTACCACTTGATTATGTTCAAGAGAGAGCGAGATTCTAGATTGTGAACATTCCTTGCAGAACTACGTTCCACAAGCACTGAGTTCATGTGCTACCAATCTCTTGCATTCATTTGTCCTCTTGTCATGGTCTTATTTTTGGGGTGTAGGTATCTAGACCAGTCGTGCTGGTTAATGCCGAATCTTCTCCAGTCCTTGTCTTTTGATGCATCTCCTCCTTCAGAAGCATAGCTCTGAAATCCCTCTCAAAGACTATATCTATAGACAGTTCGCTTTTTCCTTCAGAATTGGCGATGTCGTTCCTGTAGACTTTAGCGTCCACAAGTCAAATTTTTCCTTTGACCATATAGATGGAGCAAGGGTAAAGGCTCTAAATTTTATTTTTATTTTTTTTAAAAAGAAGACGTTTGGCGATCTTCAACACAGAAGGGGGAGGCTACTCCACCGATAAGCAAAGGCATTGGAAAAAAAAAAAAAAAGAGAGCAAAGCAAAATCTGAAGACACTTGAATCAAGAAGGCGATTGGAACCACGAACCCATACAATGGCAAGTGCAGTCAAACTCGCAAGAGTTGGTCATGATAACTTAATTGGAGAAATGATCCAATTCGAAGGTAGGTGAACAACCTGGACAGGATCAAAAAAGTAAAACTTTGTAAAAGCCATTATTCGTGTGACGACTTGTTTGAATTCCATTTTTTCAATTAGTTTTGGTTTTCAACAAATCAAGAAAAACATTTGCAGATTGTGGAGGAAGAGCTATTTTCAGTGTTTGATAGGACTTTAAATGTCCTAGGCACATATATGCGAGCCAAGGATGACTTCTCATATCTCATCCTTTACATGCAAGATAATTTCTCAAATTTTGCCTATACACTTGACCACACTTGAGGCATCTCTCTAGGCCCTCTTACTCATTTGCAATCACATCTTCTAAAGGAGGGTTCTTTTCAATTTCTAGCCAATAGTCCAAGAGTGGTTATCGCTCTTCTAGCTCCAGAGGTTGCTCATTTGCAATCAAATATCCTAAAGAAGGGTTCTTTTCAATACCTAGCCCGATAGTCTAGAAGTGGTTATTGTGCTTCTAGCTCCAGAGGTTACTCAAGAGATCAAGACAGAGAACAAGACGGAGAGCCAAGATATCATGAAAGTGACGCAGAAGAATGGATGGAGACCAATGCGAGCATGCATGAGACAACCCCAGAAGCCAACCCAAAGAACAAATTGCAAATACAGGAGTGACCTCGAATAGTGGCAAGTCCAAAGAGAAAGACACACAAACTCTCTCCAAGAATGCCTCAGGCCATGACAGTGGAAGAAGTAATCAAGAAGGAGCACAAGAATCTATACTAGAGAGTGTTGATCCTATAAAAACCACTGGCATCTCCTCACACAAGTACGCATCTACTTGTGACTCTCAACAACGAGACCTTTTTTTACTCTATTGAATGGCTCAGTACACATGCGCTAGTAGATGTCCTTCTCGGTACCTACTAGTCCTTCTCAGTACACATGTGCTAGTAGGTGTCCATCTTGGCACGGATTAGGAAAGGGATGATTGTAATAAATGTCAAGTTCATGAGGAAAGGCTAATTTGCCTTCTATTTAAGGGATTGAAATGGTAGTCAAGGCTCTTCAACAAGGCCTTTAGACTATAACAAACCCTTGTACCTAGGATGGTAGTCCCATGATTTTTCCCCTGGCATAAAAAGGTCGACCATGACCTCGGTTTGGGTTGAAAACTCCTTGATTTCCCCTTGTCTTTGTGCAATCACCTTTCATCCCTATGTGGTGGGCTGGGTAAAGTTTTAGGAGTGGAATAGGAAAACTTTATAAATCCTAGAGGTAACCCTTAGATTTCCATTCAAATGGACGTTGCTGAGGATTTTCCTAGTTCCCTAGTCATTCTCAACAAAAATGGAAGCGCCTCCCATGCTTAAGCCTCATATTGCTCCCAGAGAAAAATGGGTCCCAAAGGGACTTATTGACACAACAAATTCATAGACTATTAGCAAAGGAACAAGTCAAGGCCCCCAGCTCTAAAAGCTGTTTGGAGAAGGGGAAAGATAAAGACCCTATTTCCTTTGTTTCTTGAGATTCTAGTTGACAACGAGACTGAGGAATGGATCAAAGAGAATCAAGAGAGCACAGAGGGCATTGTAGCAGATTCAAAGTTGTCAAATGAAGTTGAGAATGAAATAACAAAGGATATGCCATGGTCACTGACCTACTATAAGAGGATGAATTTGAATAATAGTTACCTTATTCAACTCCAGGAAAGGACTTCACTATGCAAGGGAGGGATTTAGCGATTGTGCAGAACAAATGAAGACGGTCTCAATTTAAGGGGGCAACTGCTCATATGAATAGCCCCCCAACCCCAGGGCTAAAAAGGGAAAAAAAAAGGAATGGTAAGGAAGGCCATTTCATTTTGTACTCTTAATGTTAGGGGTCTCATTGAGATTGGTAGAGGTGAAGAGTGGTCTCATTGGTTGAGAGCCAAGGCTGTCTCTTGTCTCATGCTTTACAATCCTCTTGGGCCCAACTCGCTCTAGACACAATCCGACTAATGTAGAATATTTTCTATTCTTTGCTCTTTTGTATACTTTTGTTTGAATGATGTATACATGAAGGAATTGATACGATGACATTATCAAGGATGTAATGTAATATTTCAAAGCATATCATTTATAGACGTAAAACGTAGAATGTTCTCTTTTTGGTATACTTTTGGTTTTACTAATGACTCACAAAGGAAGAATGATGTGATTGTATATTTTGAAGTTGCCAAGGATGTAATGCTATTCCAAAGTAAATCATTATGCAAAAAGTTAAATCTATACATGGACAACAATAATTTGTATATGGTAATATCTCAACATCTACATATTCAAACATATATAAAATATTTGTAATTTTTCATGGTACTTTGACCTATGTATTGACAACAATCATATATATATGGTAATATCTCAACATCCATGTTCAAAAATACATAAAATATTTGAAGTTTTTTATCGTACTTTGAGCTTTGTATATTATTTCATATTTGCTCAGAGGTGAATGAGGTGGAATGGAAGTCTAAGTAAATGTAGTCTTTCACACACAAGGAATAGATTTACTTGTAATTCAATAAGGCACATATGGGAACGAATCATTGCAATAATTGAACTAGGCGTACTATGATGTCTAAGGTGGAGCTAGGAGATTTCACATCAAGTTTGAAAATAAGATCCAGAACATAAAACCAAAGTGTGAAAGCTACCTTACTTTGGACAACACATATTATTAAAAAAGAGAGACACTTCTATGCAAGGGGGAGTAGGATAGCTTGAAAAAACAATGGACATGATTGTTATTTGAACAAAACAATGGGGGAGGGATTTATTTAGCCTAACATAGAATCACCTATTGACATTATCTTGAGAGGGATAACATGATAGGCTTCAAGGTACCCTAGGTCAGGAGTGTAGATGAAGGGCAATAAAGGAAAGCATCATATGAAGAGTGATATTGAAACTATCTTTTATTAGTGTGGTTGTCTAAAGCTCTTGTTTTCAAAGAGAAGCTATTTTGTAGAAATAGATAGTGAAAAGTCATGCAAATGAAGATATCTCCCACAACCCTAGATAATCATTGACTTTGTTTTTTTCTCCCCCTTGCTTTTGAAAGAAAATGCACGCACCTTGATGGGTCAAAAGCTTCTTTCAAAGATAAAACACGTGTTTATAAACTTCACAAATAATGAGGGGTAGGCACTAGCTTTGTGGTAAGCTCTAAGTGTGAATCCTAGATGTGAAGAGGAATATCCTTCTTTTTAAAGAAAGTTGTACGTGAAAAAGTCAAAGGCTATTAGGTAATAAGGGTGGCAATTCACATTGTCCCTCCCAAGAGGGCTTAACCATTTAACCCAGCTTAGGTTCTTGGTGGTAATGGCAAGGTAATCATCGTTAACCTCAAGGAAGCATCGTTAATCTCAAGGAAGGTGATCCCATTGTACTTGGGATGCAAACAAATTGGGCTTGTGAAGGGCACCCCATGGGGTAGCATGATCATTGCACATATTAGCAAGGTTCATTCACCATGGTTCATGGGATGCAAGGCGTGTCTTTGTGAGATGTAGTGGTAAGTGGTGGCAACATGGGACAATGATCCTATTGTGATGATTAGAGGAGATGGCCCTATGGTGCATCTCATTTCATATGGAGAGCATGTGCCCTTCGGAGGCTTGTGCTTGCATTGTAGGAAGGGGTGGTGGCATGATCTTCAATTGAAACCTCGGGGGGGGGGGGGGGGGGCAGGGCTAGGGTAACTAAGCATGGTGGTTAATTAAATCATTGTGAGGTCATGCATGGTGTTCGTGCTAAATTGTGTGGGGATGTCAGGGAGGCAATCATTGCTAAGTATCCCAACACCCACACACGAGCATAAAGCGGTAGATTCTTAGAAAGAGAGTGTGATGCAGGACGGTGGTGTAGACGATGGAAACTACGTGGATGGGCATGCCTTTTGAGGGTGGGTTTAGACCACTTGCCCAGATGTGAAACAAAAATGGAAAAATGGAAAAAAGGGTCGTTGGCCTACTTAAGACTTGGTCGTTTGAACATGATTTTTAGTACGAAGGCCACCCACATAATTTTTTTTGGCCACGGATAGCTATGACTGGTGATCAAAGGCTGCCTTATCACCTCTTTCCACAAGGCCAATCACACTTGTTGTGGTAAAGAAGCGCTAGTAGGTGGTCATATATATGTAACTTGAGTGCTAGTGAATCACCCCACTTGCCCACCTTCTTCTTCCTTTTGGCCTACCCTAGAGGGGGTATAATGACTGGTGCTTGTTTTCCAATCACAAAAAAGTGTTTTTGTACAAAAGTAAAAGCTTAAATTTCCTCTTTTGGGCCACGTTGCACTTGCTATTTGTATCCCTTAAAATCCTCATCTTGCTATTTTTACCCCTTGAAACCCTCCATCTTTTTCTCTCCCTTCTCTCTCTCTCTCTCTCTCTTCTTCTTCTCTCTCTCTCTCTCTCTCTCTTTCTCTCTTTCAATTCGCCTCTTTTTCCACGCGCCATTTCGGGCAGGCGAAGTGAATGAAATTAATCTTGTTTTCCTTGTGAGTGGGCCGGGCGGGTGAGTAGGGTAGGTTGACTAAAGGGGGCGGGGGGGGCCCCGAAAAAGTCGTGGGTGTAATAAAATGTAGTCGTGCCGTACAACAAAAGAAAAGAGGAAAGAGAGGACATGGTTCCTCTTCTTTTAAAGAGCCAGTCGCTTCTTCGTGTTTGACTGAGAGCTCCATATTAAACAATCTATCAATCGATCAGTTCACTTGCAAGCTCTCGTCTTCTTCCTCATCCCAATTAGGGCATCTCCTCCTCCCTTCCCATTTCATTCCTCCAGTTCATTTCGCCTCTCGCATTCCTCCCTTCCTTGTGAGCTTCGTTCAGCAGCAATTTCCTGGCTTTTTGTAGCTTCTACTTTTGCAGAGCTTCAGCGCTTCCTGATCGCACCTCCACGAATTCTTATCTCCACTCCTCAGGTCTCTCTCTTCCCTCCCACGCATTGGAATTGCCTTCGATTCTAACCGCTGCAAATTTTCTGCACATGTTCGCCACATGGCTTCTCCTCAGCAAATGCGGCCTACTTGTGCCACCGTGGCTTCTTACTCTTTCGTTCATAATATCTTTTCAAGTATTTCCGCGCAAGCTAGTTTGTTTGATTGCAAACTATGGAAAAGGACGACTCGATCCCTCCAAGTTTTCAAAAGCTGCCTTTGATTTCAGGCGAGCCCCTTGTGCACAATCGCACTTAGATCGTGCAAGTGCAGGGACAGAAGACCTGCTCCTGCTAGCGACATTACCGTGAAAGCTGCTTTTACAAAAAACTCGGCCTGTCGGCCGTGGCATGCCTCCTCGGGGAATTCAGGAAATTCAGCTGAAAAGCAGCACTTAAAGGTCCCAATCCTACCATGGCCTTTTCATCGTTGCCATTGACCCTCCACCACTCGTTGCTTCCCTTTAAGTTGAAGCCTTATGTTGTCTGAATTCCCGTCTCATCACCTTTTCTTGCGTTGTACTCCTGATCAGGTTTTTAAAAATGACCCAACAGAGGGTACACGCAGCGGAAGACTTATAGTAATGCCCAGGAGCTCACACAGTGTGCGGTGTGGGTGTGGAATCACATAACTTCTTTACTTATGTGCATAAAATAGGTGTGTAGACTCTTCAATAGACAATGAACCAGCCAGATAGAGAAACCACCAAAATATATATTTCCGTTTAAAACTATGGACACAATACAAGAGAGATAGATCCAGAGTCCCACCAATGGTGTGGTCCTCTGATCTTACCACAAGGTCTTTCTCCTATCTGTTGGCTATCTCTAGACTCAAGCCCGCGTGCTCCACCTCGAGCGTAAGTAGACTTTCCGTCCAAAGATCTCAGCACCTTGCTGAACTAGTAGACAGCCTACGCTCAGCTCCAAGTGAGCTCAGTCTGCAGCAACTCTGGCCCCGCTTTGCCTCCTGGATGTAGGCCCAAAGATCAGGCTTCTGCTGCTCCTGCTGCTCCTTTGTTTGCTGACTTGCTGGATGTGAAATGAGGCCTGTGGCCTTTGCTTTTATAGGCCCCAAGGGCCCCTTGAAATAACCGACCAGCCAGCCCTAAATGGGCCGACTGGCTGGTCTGTTTGGGCCGACCAGTCTGCCCCAAAACAGCCCTTTAAGGGCTCACAAAACTAGGGCCCTTTGGCCCACACTTCTAGGGCTTTTGGCCCTCCAATCTAGGCAGGAGCCCAGCCTATATGAGGCATGCCACTGCCCACTGGCAGCCCAATTTGCTGCTCCACCAGGCCTGCTGCTTCTGCCCTCTGCCAGGCTCTTTCCAGTCACGTGTCCTGCGCCGTACTGCCCCGTACATCCTGCTGAGTCATCGCACCTTTCATGGGGATCTGTTGCAGTCCGTACGCTTGCCATGAAGCTTTGTCTTGCCAGGCCATATCCAGGGCTACATGCCCCTGCCATCTTTCCTGCACAAGGTTTTCTTTTCTTATGAGGTGCTGCCCGTGCGGCAGCCCCCTCTCTCTCTCTCCTCTGGGCATCTTCTGCCCTAGGTCTCCCTCCCCCACGCTCTCCTCATTTGGGGGCTTACAGATGGGGAGGTGACCTTTCCAACACCCCCTCTCATTGACACATCTCGGCCCAATGCCAACACGTCGATGACAATGCTCCAGTAACTCCCTGGTTGTAGTCCTTTGGAACCTTTCGGTGTCGAAATCTTTTCCTGGCTTTTCATCCAGTGGCTCCTGCTCCACCAGGTCTGGTTCCGCTTCCGCACACCATCCTGGTACACAGGTCCATCTTTGGTAGCACCTCCTGGTATCACCTTCTTCAGTCACGTTCCTGCCTCTGAACTCGAGCAATCCAGCCATCACGATCTTCCAGTTGTCCCCCTCATAATGAGTGAACAACCTAGAGTCTTCCAGGAACCATGCTCTGAGGGTCTGTTTCAACCCGTCCTTCCTTTGGCAAGGTTTGCAACCAGTGAATATTTCCAGATAACCTGGACCATGAACTCTCGCTGAGTTCTCAAGCAGCTACTCTTCTGGCTTCAGTACTCTTTGTCCATCACCTTCAAGCAATCTGCGTCCCAGATTTGAAGAAGCACCAATATTTCCCCTTCTGCCTTCGAAGAAGGCCAATTCCTTCCAATCTGGTATCATCTGAGACAAATGAAGAGCATAGTCTCTCCACAACATGCTATAAAGGCTCAAATGCAAAATATCAAATACATACCAGACTGTTGTACTGCCTGAATGTTTGCCCTGAAAGCAAACTCTCATTGAGGCACCTACCAAGTGCCTGTGTAATCCTGTACTGTCCCCTTCTGAACTCCAGCATCCATCTGACCATGAGACCCCAGGGCCCTCCATGGAATCCACCCTCGTGTTAGTGTCGACAGCCACACACTTGGAAGGTACCAAGCACTCCATGCTGTCCTTCACCTTCACAAAGGCATTTGACTCCTCGTCGACCCACATCTCTATGTCAGACATCCTCACTGTGATTTCTGGATCAACATATCTGACCTCGGTAACACTCGGTGATGTCACCAGGAACAACTCTTTGATTACCACATTTGCTTTGGCCTCTCTCTCTGAATCTGTGTCAGTCTCCTTTTTGTTTTTTTGATTCGCCTTTTTCTTTCTGCAGTCCTTTGCAAAATGTCCTGGAGTATCACAGTAGAAGCACTTCTTCTTCTGCTTCCTCTTAGAAGCCCCCTCGTCGTTAGAGTCGTCTTTCTTGGATTTGCCACCGTTAGGCTTGCCCTTTCCTTTGCCAGCGGAATCCTTCGCTAGCATCGCCTTGTCATCTTTGTCCTCGTTGTAGAGATTCTCCCAAGCTTCCTCCTATAGCAGTAATGGACCCAACTCCTCAAACGTCAACGGTTTGGTCCTCTGTCCTGCTGTCATAGTCGTAACAAAGCTCTTGAAACTCCGAGGCAATCTCCTCAGTACCATCAAGGCTAAATGGCATGAGTCTATCTTCTGACCAATTGCTGCTAGCTGATCCCTCACCACCTTGACCTTTGTCAAATGGCTATGTACCGTATCTCCTTCTTCGCCTTTAGGCTCCCATACCTGTGAGCCTCCTACTTGGGCTCTGATACCATGTTAAAAATGACCCAACAGAGGGTACACGCAGCGGAAGACTTATAGTAATGCCCAGGAGCTCACACAGTGTGCGGTGTGGGTGTGGAATCACAAACTTCTTTACTTATGTGCATAAAATAGGTGTGTAGACTCATCAATAGACAATGAACCAGCCAGATAGAGAAACCACCAAAATATATATTTCCGTCCAAAACTATGGACACAATACAAGAGAGAGAGATCCAGAGTCCCACCAATGGTGTGGTCCTCTGATCTTACCACAAGGTCTTTCTCTTATCTGTTGGCTATCTCTAGACTCGAGCCCGCGTGCTCCACCTCGAGCGTAAGTAGACTTTCCGTCCAAAGATCTCAGCCAGTCTGCAGCAACTCTGGCCCCGCTTTGCCTCCTGGATGTAGGCCCAACGATTAGGCTTCTGCTGCTCCTGCTGCTCCTCTGTTTGCTGACTTGCTGGATGTGAAATGAGGCTTGTGGCCTCTGCTTTTATAGGCCCCAAGGGCCCCTTGAAATAACCGACCAGCCAGCCATAAATGGGCCGACTGGCTGGTCTATTTGGGCCGACCAGTCTGCCCCAAAACAGCCCTTCAAGGGCTCACAAAACTAGGGCCCTTTGGCCCACACTTCTAGGGCTTTTGGCCCTCCAATCTAGGCAGGAGCCCAGCCAAGAAAGCTTGAGTTTCCCTTGAAAATAGATTCTGTAAGAGGCTACCTTTCACATTTTTACAAGATCCCTTCTGCTGTAATTATCATGCCCATGATTCTTAAGGATACGATGATTTGCAAACTCACATTTGGGGCTCCTAGTATTGGAGTTACGACTGCAGCCTACTTTGTAGAAATGGTGAAGTCTATTGTGACTCAAAACTGTATCAGCTTATGTGTGATACAGGATCTCCCGAGGTTTTCATTCGTGTGCTATATATTTGAGGAATTGCAACGCAGATGTGGGCATCTGAATTTAGTGTCTTTTACTTCAGATGGATCTACCTTCTTAATAGACAAGGATACATTTTGACAAGCTATGCATGATGGAGTTTATGGTTTTCAACCTTATGAGTGACTATCATCGGATTGAAACTGCACTATGTTCCTGGATGAGTTTGGGCATATTCCTGGATTCATCTAGATATTCCCACAGTGACTAGAATTAGTCTAGAGATATTTGCATGCAAACCATTAATGGGTGCCATGGTTGTGCGTTGCTGAATAATTCTTGAATTTTACAAGATCCCTATAAAATTCTTTGCCCTGAGGGCCTTTGCGTATAGTATGGTATACAATCTGCTCTGGCTGAAGGACCTCCTCCAGCTCATCCACTTTTGGTGGATCCTTTGCTATTGGCTCTTTAGGCTTTGGCCTCTGTAATTTCTTTAGAAGACTCACATGGAAAGCATTATGAATCCTCCAATGCTCTGGCAATGCTAACCTGTATGCAACCTCACTAATCTTTTCTGTAACTCTGAAAGGGCCATAGTATCTTGGAGATAACTTTGCATACACTTTCAGTTTGCCTTTAAACTTGCGGAGCCTAGCTTTCTCGAACTTCAAAAGTACCCAATTTCCTTCCTTGAGATTTAACTGTCTCCTATGCTTATCTGCAGCTCTTTTATGCTTTTCTTGAGACCTTTCAATTGCTGTCCGGACTTGGCTGAAAGCTGTCTGGAGATCTCTCACAAACTGATCAGCTGCAAATATTTCATCTTTGGTCCTTAGGATAGGTGGCAGAATCACCTTCCTATGGATGACCTCAAAGGGGGCTTTCCCTGTAGAGCTGTGAACTGTATTATTGTAAGCGAACTCACATTCCCCACAAGCATCACAATCCACCTCGAATGACTGATACAAATGTGGAACTATTAAGATTGGCTCTGTGGGTCAGCCTCTCTTTTGAGTGTGGTGAAGGCTCACAAAACTAGGGCCCTTTGGCCCACGCTTCTAGGGCTTTTGGCCCTCCAATCTAGGCAGGAGCCCAGCCTATATAAGGCATGCCACTGCCCACTGGCAGCCCAATTTGCTGCTCCACCAGGCCTGCTGGTTCTGCCCTCTGCCAGGCTCTTTCCAGCCCCGTGTCCTGCGCTGTACTGCCCCGTACATCCTGCTGAGTCATCGCACCTTTCATGGGGATCTGTTGCAGTCCGTACGCCTGCCATGAAGCTTTGTCTTGCCAGGCCATATCCAGGGCTACATGCCCCCGACATCTTTCCTGCACAAGGTTTTCTTTTCTTATGAGGTGCTGCCCATGTGGCAGCCCCCTCTCTTTCTCTTCTCTGGGCATCTTCTGCCCTAGGTCTCCCTCCCCCACGCTCTCGTCATTTGGGGGCTTACAGATGGGGAGGTGACCTTTCCAACAGGGTCCCATAGACCATATTTTAGTCTCTAGCGGACGGTAATAGAATCCTGGCTAGAGGAACCTGTCAACTGCTAGGCAAGAAAGCTTGAGTTTCCCTTGAAAATAGATTCTGTAAGAGGCTACCTTTCACATTTTTACAAGATCCCTTCTGCTGTAATTATCATGCCCATGATTCTTAAGGATACGATGATTTGCAAACTCACATTTGGGGCTCCTAGTATTGGAGTTACGACTGCAGCCTACTTTGTAGAAATGGTGAAGTCTATTGTGACTCAAAACTGTATCAGCTTATGTGTGATACAGGATCTCCCGAGGTTTTCATTCGTGTGCTATATATTTGAGGAATTGCAACGCAGATGTGGGCATCTGAATTTAGTGTCTTTTACTTCAGATGGATCTACCTTCTTAATAGACAAGGATACATTTTGACAAGCTATGCATGATGGAGTTTATGGTTTTCAACCTTATGAGTGACTATCATCGGATTGAAACTGCACTATGTTCCTGGATGAGTTTGGGCATATTCCTGGATCATCTAGATATTCCCACAGTGACTAGAATTAGTCTAGAGATATTTGCATGCAAACCATTAATGGGTGCCATGGTTGTGCGTTGCTGAATAATTCTTGAATTTTACAAGATCCCTATAAAATTCTTTGCCCTGAGGGCCTTTGCGTATAGTATGGTATACAATCTGCTCTGGCTGAAGGACCTCCTCCAGCTCATCCACTTTTGGTGGATCCTTTGCTATTGGCTCTTTAGGCTTTGGCCTCTGTAATTTCTTTAGAAGACTCACATGGAAAGCATTATGAATCCTCCAATGCTCTGGCAATGCTAACCTGTATGCAACCTCACTAATCTTTTCTGTAACTCTGAAAGGGCCATAGTATCTGGGAGATAACTTTGCATACACTTTCAGTTTGCCTTTAAACTTGCGGAGCCTAGCTTTCTCGAACTTCAAAAGTACCCAATTTCCTTCCTTGAGATTTAACTGTCTCCTATGCTTATCTGCAGCTCTTTTATGCTTTTCTTGAGACCTTTCAATTGCTGTCCGGACTTGGCTGAAAGCTGTCTGGAGATCTCTCACAAACTGATCAGCTGCAAATATTTCATCTTTGGTCCTTAGGATAGGTGGCAGAATCACCTTCCTATGGATGACCTCAAAGGGGGCTTTCCCTGTAGAGCTGTGAACTGTCTTATTGTAAGCGAACTCACATTCCCCACAAGCATCACAATCCACCTCGAATGACTGATACAAATGTGGAACTATTAAGATTGGCTCTGTGGGTCAGCCTCTCTTTTGAGTGTGGTGAAGGCTGTCTTTTGAGGAATTCCCCATCTGAAGCCCACATATTTCTTAGTAAGATCGTGGACTGGATCGGCTATATCCACAAAATGCCTTATAAATCTTCTGTAGTTAGAACACAGGCCTAGGAAACTTCGGACTTCACGCACAATTTTCAGCTCTGGCCATTCTTGAATGGCTTGAATCTTTGCCGGATCCATCCGTATCCCATCTTTGGATATTATATGCCCCAAGTAATGGATTTCCTCCAGGAAGAATTCACTTTTCTTGCTGTTTGCATAGAGCTGCTGATTTCTCAGCTCTTGAAACACTGTGGCAAGATGTTCCTTATGCTCTTCTTCGGACTTAGAAAAGACAACTATGTCATTAAAGAAGGTACCAGTGAACTATCTGTAGGGTCGGAAGATGCGATCCATCATCTTAATGAAAGTAGCTGGGGCATTAGTCAATCCAAAAGGCATCACTAGATATTCATACAACCCAAAAGTAGTGCGGAACGCTGTCTTATGCACATCCTAAGGTTGTATCCTCACTTGGTGATAGCCACTCTTTAAGTCTATCCTGCTGAAAACTAAAGCCCCATTTAAGTGATCCAGCACATCATCAATGCGCGGAATAGGAAATCTATTCTTGATGGTCATTTTATTAAGAGCGCGATAATCGACGCACATACGAAATGAACCATCTTTCTTCTGTACTAGCAGTACAGGGGGGCAAAAAGGAGAAGAACCGGGCTGAATCAGCCCCTTGGACAACAAGTCCTCCACCTGAGCCATAATCTCCTCTCGCTGTGTTGCACTAACTCTGTATGGGGGCCTATTGGATGGCTCACTGCGAGGAATGAGTTCTATGCCATGATCCTCAGGTCTCTCAGGGGGTAGCTCCCCTGGCAAAGCATCAGAAAAGCAATTTTTAAAATTTTCAAGAAACTGAAATTTATTCTGATCTGCCTCACTTATTTCAGCATGCATTTCCATATCTCTCTTTTTTACAAAAACCATGTAAGCTGAAACTGGAGACTTTATTTCTTTTCCAACAGATCTATTTGATACAATGGGAATAGTTTCCCCTCTATTCCTAGCAACCACACGGTATACTTTGCCCCTATGTACAAACTCCAACACTCTTTCAGGAAGAGTCAACTTCACTGCCTTGCGATGGAACCAAGGCATACCCAAGACTACATCATGAATGAAGAAGTTTTAGTGATCCACATAACTTTGTACATGAAGACGGAGCTTCCCTATCAAGGGAGTGATTGGCACAAGGTTCCCACAGAACATGTGGTCGGCATCCAGAGCCTTGCCCAACTCCTCTGTCTTTACTCCCAGCCTCAAGGCTAAATCCTCTGATATAAAATTATTGGTAGCCCTTGGATCAAATAAAATCAGCGCTTGCTGGTCTCTGACTTTGCCCCATGATAGCAGCAATTCTCGTTTCTCTGGGTTTGAAACATGACCCAATATGTCAGGAATTTCTCCTACCATTGGCTTGTCTGGTCCCCGTGGCTTCTTTGCCTCTTTTCCCTTCAGAGTCGAAGGATTTTATGGGCACTGGTCAGCCACATGCCCCTCTTTGCCTCTGAAGCATTTACCCTCTTTCCTGAAAGTTTCAATCTGTTCAGGGGTAAATTGTGGTCTTCCCTTATAGGGCCTTTGTACCTGGTTTCCCCTCGGCTTCTGAGGCTGAAGTCCCCTCTTCTGAGCCTTGGGAAACTCTCTTATTTCAAACTTAAGGGTCGCTGGCTTTTTATCCCCCGGTACACTGGCCTGAAGTGAAGGCATGGTAGTAGGATCCTGCATGTACATGAGACTAGTCACACTGGCTGCATGCATAAGTTCTGAAATGTCTGTGATATCCTTGGTATTCACTTGGGCCTGAATCTTGGGATTGAGTCCCGCCCGATATTTTCAGAGTTGGGTCTTATCTGAGACTTTCTTTAAGGGAGAAATTTGCAGATATGAATCCCAAAATTTCTGATCATAAGTCTCAACTGTATCCTGGGGTGTCATATGCAAACTTTCCCAAGCAAGAAGAACTTGATCCCCAAACTGTTTGGGCATGAATCGCTTGTAGAAGGCTTTCTTGAAGCCCTTCCACTTCTTGGGAGCTGTGCCATTTACTGTTCAGGCATTCCACCATGCACTTGCTGTACCAGTCAAGTGCAAACCAACCATTCGAAGCTTGGAAGACTCGCTGAAATTTTCAGAACCAAAGGCAGCATCAAATTGCCTTATAAACTGCATTGCCTTCTCGGCTTGACCATACTGGCCATTAAAGGTGGAAAATCTGACGGACTTTCCACCATCTTTAAACCCCTGATTCTTTACTGTCTTTGATGCTGCATGCTTTCTCTTGGTTGATTTCTTCTTCCTAGACCCAGATTATGATTCTAAAGAGAATCATGAGGAAGTAGAACTGGAACTGGAAGAAGAGGAAGAACTAGGAGATTTACGATAATGCTTGGCCTTCTTCTTCTTGGACATAGACTCATCTCTCTTCTCTTTCTGCTGCCCTCATGACGGGGCTTCTTACTCTTTCTTGATACATCATCAGAGGAGGGAGTAGGAGTAGAACTCAAGGATCTTTTCCTGTCACTTTTCTTCTGAGTTGCTCTTGTAGGAGGCTTCTCTGGCCCTTCTTCAAGAAGGGACTGCATTAATTTGCAAAACAAAGGATCCCTTCTTGCCTCTGCTAACTGAGCAATCGATTCTCTGTAAGTGCTTTGCCTATCAGGCTGCATGCCCTCTTCCTGCCTGAGAGTGCCAGTGGCTGCATTCCCTTCATGGGATGACTGTGCATGTCCTTGCGAAGCCATTTCTGCAATTTACTTGAGATTTGCAAACTCTCTCATACACGGTGTATGAACTAATGCACTCATCCTTTGTTTTCAAGGAGAAAATACCTCAACAAGAGGTGTATTGCACCCACAACTTGTGCCAGTATAGGCTATCAACTCAAGGCATGAACTCAAAGCCGTGTGCCCCTTTTCTGGCTACCGCAAATGACATTCAAAATGTATCAGTTTTCCCCTTTTTCACTGCTCAAAGGCATGCATATTCTTTTTCTGCAAATGTCTGATTTTTGCTGTGTTAGATGAGTAACCGGCTGCTTACACTAACCAGACTGGTGTTTTCTGGTCTGGTTGGATGGATAGACTAGTTGGTTTGTAACTAGACCACTAATTGAACCAAACTGGCTAACTGGATCAGTCTAGTCTAGTTAGTCAGACAGTCTGGTTAGATGGAGGGTCTGGTTAGTCTGTGACTAAGGCTCTAACCAGAGTCCCTAACCGTGGTCAATTTAACTTAACCACAAGTCTGCCAGGCTAGCTACCATGTGTCTGCGACATCATCTCTGCACATGCTTCTGCCATGTCATCATGCCACGTGTCACCTGTGTGCCACGCCAGACTTCACACGTAACACATTTCTGTCACCCATGGGTAACTTGTGTCCTGCTGCTTCTCCGCCTGAGGCGTCACGCAATCGTCTGCTCAAAGCTCTCTCAAAGGAACGACGTAAATCCACTCTTGACTACCCGCTTAGCTTGCTAGCTGCAGGACCCCATGAACGTTTGCACTTCGTTTGGCCACCGTCCTTCATATAGCCTTTGTCAATGCTCCTTTCTCCGCGTATAGCCTTCATCGGTGCATCCAATGGTAGATGGTCACTAGACGCCAAAAACCAGTGCTTGAGAAGCAGAACCCGTAGCCCATTGTTGGTGAAATTTGCAGGCAGCCAAAATAGAGCATCAACGGGTCCAATGTTCTTTTGATCACCCAACGACACGTCGTCAAACCTTTCTTGGATCATCACCATCTGAGAAGATGGCGAATCCCAAGCTCTGATACCAATGAAATCTGGCCTGTCTTTCATTCAACATCCAGCCTCATTAAACTGCAGACACTCTAACTCTCTTGCTCTCTGTGCATTTTTATTACTTGAAGGATTTGAATACATAGAGAGTTCAGTGTTGAAGCTGATTTTCAAAAATCCAAAACGGGAAGTATTACAGAGCTCTTAGGCTCTCTTTTTTGGGCAACATGCCACTTGTCAACTTTCCTAACTGAAAACTAGATACATGCCACTAAAGGGCAACTTCTAGAGTCCTCGAAGCGCTTGGTCACGTGAACGTCCTCGTAGATGCTTGTCAGGCTCCATAGCGCTTGGGCTTTCATCCCCACTTGATACCTGCAATAAGTAACTAAAGCGCACAACCAGGGCACCCATTAAGGTCTAGCGTTTTTGCATGCAAATAATCTCTAGACTAATTCTAGTCACTGTGGGCGTCCCCACTGAACACATGTGCGCACATAACATATATATATATATATATATTCTTTGGTTGACCGGAGTCAACACTCTTGATCATAATTGAGGGGGCTTTGACCAACATTGATCATAAATTAATCTTTAATACATTATCAAATATGGGAAGGCAAGGGAGGGATTTTCAAAATATTCCCAATTCTCCAAACCTAAGTACTTTTAAGGAAATGTGGTCTCTATTGAACTCCTTCTTACCATAATATGAATTAGGGAGAAGTTGTAACTCTCATATACATCTTTTCTCTTTTATAACTATAAAAAGTGTAATTTTAAGCCTACCATTGCATAGATCATGAGATTTTGAACATTTTTTCCTTTTACAGTTCCTCAATCTGAGCTAAGGAGCAAAAGTTATGACTCCTTCTGCGTAGGCTCTCCAAGGGTATTCCGCCGGCAAAATAGGGTTGGGGCAAGCTCTTCAAACCATATTCCTCTACCAAAATACACTTAGAGGCTCTATTAAAAAAGTATTATATATTTTTCTTAGGTCATCTTGAGGAACTGTAAAGAGGATATTTGCTCAAAATTTCATGATCCAAATATGGTGAAAGGAAAAGAAAGGATATTTGAAAGTCGTACATAAGTCACCACTTAGACATTATATATGTATATTATATAAAGGTGTATTTATATCTATATCTATTTATCAATATTTCATATTTACTTACATATTCTTTGAATTAATTTGGATTTTTTTGCTCCCCAAAAATGACTTGAGCCTATATATTTGGACCCTCCCACCTTTTGTCCACTCGTTGCTCAGGGGTTTTTGCTCAGAAAATGGAAACCCCCTGGACAAAACAAGTAATAGTCCGAGATTAAGACCCGCTAATTTTGGAGTTCCCGTATTCTATTTGGGCATATGACATTTTATTTCTTGATTGCAAAAATAGGGGCATTATTTATAAGATTTTTTCCTAAGAATTTGAAGAGAAGAGACCCCTCATGGAAAACCTCCAACCGAAGTTGGCACAACTCGGTTAACCGTAGTTAACCCTCTTGGCGTATGCCAAGTCTTGTTGACCGAAGTCAACACTCTCTGACCGTAGTCAGCTCTCTGGTTAACCGCAGTTAACCCTCTTGGTAATAAACCAAGTCTCCCCGACCGAAATTAGGCTTACTTGACTAGAGCCAAGTATGTTTGACCATAGTCAATTCTTGACCATTAAAGGAACTCTTTGACCATAATTAACACAAATGGAAAACTCTTTAATTATGATCAATTAGATGGTCAACTCAATACTTTGACTTGGGATATTTGCAGCCTGGTGATAGCAGATGTCAATCTGAAGAAGTTGCCAATCTTTCCATGTCTTTCTCTACCAATTGTCCTGTTTTTTTTGCTCTGTCTTGTGATTTGTTCTTCTGATGTTATTGTTCAACTTGGGTGGAATTGCTTCAAGGAGAGAAATTCTCAGCATTGTTGCTTATTTTTTTGGTTTCATGTGCACAAGTACGACCTACACTGTCAAATATGCAAGAAAGTCAAGTTCCTCTTCCTTGTTTACTGTAGCCCCTTCAGATTCCTGCTCAGTCATTTGAATAGACCAGTTTGGATGGTCACTAATTTGTCACTGGCCACAAGGACAATAAACCATGTGTTCGACCATAGTTTTCATGTTGATTTTGTTGAAAACACCATTGATGTCCCGGTTACACTCTGGTTTTCATCAGATACTTGTACTTAATGTGTGGAACAGAGAGAGAATTCGCATGTGCATGCAAACATGAGTGAAGGTGTGGGGAATTAATACTGGGTGCCATTGGTCTGCCTTCCTACACCATTTCTGATGACTGTACCTGAGCTCAGTAGAATTGAGGAGAGCTGAATGCTTCTTCTAGAAATGAGTGAAGGCTAGGCCTTCCTAAAGATGATGGAGTGGAGAGCAGCAGACTGCTCCTTCTCTTCTACTCCCTGCTGAGGCAATGAGGGCTTAAAGGGTGGCTTGCTGATGGAGCAGATGGCTTGGAGAGCTGCTCAAAGCTGATGAATACAATGTGGGGGGTGGGAGGCCTGTTATAGGCTGCCCAGTATGGTGGGCTGAAAGTCAGCAGTGTGTCGAGTATATGCCATAAATCCCCGGTGTGGTGTGGAGAATGCATACTGGTTGTCCGACCGATATCCATGCTGGAATATAGGCTACTTGTCTTTGTTTGGTAATGCATGTGCGGTAACTTAGTTGAGCTGCTGGTCAATCTGCTGCCCTAATGTCGAAATGTACCATGAAGCATGGAGGAAACGCCTCAAGGAATTGTGCCTGCATATCTAGGGATGTAGTAGATATGGCCGGGTAGTAGGAGATGGTCTTCAATTCTTGCAATAGGTTCATGATGGGAATTGTGATCTTGGCCAAGTCTTTGGTGTGCTTGCTGTGGGCCGAGGGAATTCCATGAACATCTCGACTTCTTGTGCAATAATGTAGAATTGATTGTTCTTCAGAAGTTAATGGACTACTAGAGATGATATTGATATTGCACACGATTCTTGGAAGAGATCAAGATGGTATCAAGAAAGACAATGACATTGGCCCATGAGGTTCTTGAAGATGTGCAACATCATGATCTTGGTTGATGGTGCCCTTTGATTCAAATGACATCACCATAGCCCGTATTGAGTTTTTTGCGTGTGCAAAAATATGATCATATCAGCTCTTGATGATATGAAAGAATATGATTTATGGATGTCTCCGTGATGGATTTCCATATGATGATATCAGCTCTTGAGGATCTTGGAAAACATTGAGAGGCTCCATGATATAACATAGGGGATCAAATTTTGACGGTTAGCTTGTTGAGTAGGTGGTAGTCCACACATATCCTAAAAGTGTCATCCTTGTTGACAAAGAGGATATGATGTTGCGTAGAGAGAATTGCAAAGATCCGGAATCAAGCTCTTTTCCCTTACCTCTACAGTCAGCCTTCTTATGTAGGCCGACCTAGACCGACCTGCATGGTCAATCTGATCCAACTCATGGGTCGGTTTTGGCCTCTGGTAATCCGCCTAGGTTGGTTGGGTTACACCAACCAAGCTAGGGGGTGGACCTTTTCTCAGCAAAAGCCTCCGCGCATCCGAGCAAAGGAAAAAAAATTCACATTTCTACTTCAAAAAAAGGCATATTAGATATGTTACTAAAACCATGTTTCTCAGAGAAGCTATATGTTTATAGTTAATTATTAAAAAGATAAATTTCCACTTCAAATGAGAATGTCTATTGTGTCCATAGATCTTGGCACAAATATGGAGAACTTCATCTAACAATGACAATGATGTTAGGGATGGAAAGGATTTTGGAAAAACCCACGTGTACTACAGTGGGTTTCTCATAGAAAATCCCCTCATAACTCATATTTGTTACGGGGAGTATACTTGAAGAAAACCTCTTATAACCCCTCTTCATGGAGGGCTTATCAAAGAAATTCATTTGAAGGAAGCAGTTTCATTGTGAAACTACCTTGGACTTTGAAGAAACGCTCTCATCACCCCTCTTCATGGGAGCTTTCTCCAAAGAAAGCCATTTGTAGGAAGCCTTGCAAGGTAGTTTCGCAAGCAAGACTATCTTGGACAACATTTTTAAAAATGTCATAACTTTCACATCCAATGTCCAAATATAGTCATTTAGCCACTCAAATCGAACGAAAAAGGCCATTTGAGCACATCTACAAGGTTATAAGTTATAAATTATATAATTTAGAGTCTTAAATTTTAAATTTAGTTTTTAAGAGTATAAATAGTCATAATATGTATTTAGTCTTAGTAGGTTTTTCACTTTTCACTGAAAGAATCGTTGATTCTCATGGATGACCCCTTTGATGAGAGCCATAAAAAGTGATAAGAAAACTCTATGGAGAGGTATAATAAGTTGTGGTTTGATGGAAGCGCGGTATTTAATTATTGGGTCATTGTTTTTGCCTTGGTTTTTCATGCTTTGTAATTTGTGCTTACTTGATAGAATAGGCAATCTGTAAAATTTGTTCTAATAAACACTCCTAAACACTCTAGAAATAGCTGACAAATTGCGTTCTACTAAACACTCTAGAAGGAAAATGAAGAGATAGAATGAACTTCCAAGGTAGTTTCTCTACTAAACACTCCTTGAGTGTATTGCTAATCTTGAATCGCTCATAAAACCTCGCTCATACAATTTTGTTTAGAGGAAGTGCAACTCCACCAAGCTGGCCGGGTTACCCAACCAGGTAAGTGGCCTAGTTGGCCTCCCAACGTGGTCATGAAATATGCGACAACAAGGGCGGCTCCATGCAACAATAGGGTGGGTCCATTGGACCCTGAATTTGTCTTGATCTAGGCCGTACCTGCCATATACAGTGTCATACCAGCTTGTGCTGTACCCTAGCATATACATTGGAATCTGGGATCAGCCCCGAAATTGGCTAGAACCACCATGACACCCTAGTGGAAGATGTGGCTCTGGTACGTGTCTATCCCCCTCTATCCTCACATAGGGCGAGCACACCACAAAGAAGCCCTCACTCTGTAATGTACCCAAGTGAGTTGGAATGTTCGCCAAGTAGTTGCTATGGTAGAGGCTTGGTAAATGTTTGCTGCATTATCCTACGTCGGGCAGAAGGCCAACAGGATCTCCCCATCAAGTATCTTCTTGCGAACAAAATGATGTTGGATCTCAATATGCTTAGTCCGAGTGTGGAACACTGGATTTCTTGCAATTGATGTACAACTCTGGTTGTTACACCTGATGATTGTGAGATCCCGCTGTGGAAACCCTACTTCGCCAAGCAATTTTCAAAGGCACACCACTTCAAAGGCACTTGATGTGGCCCTGTACTTGACCTCAATAGATGGCAATGCTACTCTGGGTTGCTTTTTACTGCTTCTCGTGATTGCTACTGATCCGAGGGAGCAACAATATCCTGTCGTCGATCTCCGTGTCCCGATCTCCATCTCAATTGGAGTCACTACTCCTGGATATGTCCTTGGAGCTTTTGCACTACCCACTGGAGTCTCTTGAGAGCTTTGAGAATGTGCTTTTGAGTTTTTGAGATCATTAGCTTGGTTTAGCACTCAGCAAGCACCTTAGCGAGCCCTTTGCTTCAGCCCATGGCGGCTTGTATGAGCTATTTTGTTGATTGTATTTGTCTCATAGGCGCGTGAGGTTTCCCCAAGATGTTAATACAACTTTCTTTCTCTCTCTCTCTCTCTCTCTCTCTCATGCATGCTTCCGCAGTACACTTGACTCTCACAAAAGACGATGCCAATGACACTCTCAGGGAGGCAACCCAAAAAGATGCAAGGCTTGCATAAGATACCGAACTCAGCCTGCAAGTTATGTAGAAAGAAAAGGGAGTCATCCACTTAAGCCTGATTGACAAATGTGTGTGTTTATGAAAGTCAATACTAATCATCTATAGTAGAATAGGGCAGAGCTGATCCCGAAATTCCTCCAAAAAAAAAAATCTACTGTAAGGGCATCCCAACCTAGGGATTTGGAGCAGCCCACCTTCGATAATACCAGGTTTAGTTTTTGATCAGTAAAAGGCGGCTCCAATGATGTGCTTCCTCCTGCAATAGAATGGGAATGACATTACGACTAAAAATACTCTCAGCATCGACCTCCATAGTAGAAGTCGGGGAAGGGGCAGCAAACATATCAAGCATGAAGGCTTTGAAAAATGCCTTGGAATAACAGCCTATATCCTGCATGGCTTTTTTATGAGAGCAAAGCTGCCATTTTCTCAGCTTTCGTTGAGCATTTTCAACCAAGCGAGAAAGAGCAGCTTAAAAGCAGATTGATCATCCAGAGATATTTGGGACTGTTGTGCAGAAGTAAAATGCTGAATTAAGGCCGAGAAGAAAGTGTGTTGGAAAAACAACCACAACTGCATTCCCTAGATTCTTATGCACCTACCGTGAAATGATCTTCAGCATTTGGCCCGTATGAACAATGATCTGGTCCGATGGTGGGCCATCAAGGTCTATTTTCACAACGACAAAGGCTATGGTATTTATCAATGATACGAATGAAGCTTTCGTTTTTCTACTTGATTTGCTGCGGTGCTTAGATTCTTATTGGTTTCTCATGGACAAAAGATATGACACCATGAAATGGTTCGTCCTTGATTATTGTTATTGTCGCGTCAACCCGCAACTCTTTTTGTGATGGCTGGAACTGCTATCCAAAAGAAGTCATCGACTTGCAAGACATCCCTCAATTGTAAGACATGCATATGGAACATGAAGGGTGATTGTTTCACAGCATTGTGCATCAGTCAAGTCAACTCGCATAAAGATAGGGTTGGACATGTCTCTAGCTTTGGAGGTGCCATATTTTGCCTTTTATTTTCAAGCATCATGTTAAAAGGCAAAAAAACGTTTAGCATGTTATGTCAGTTTACAAAAGATTTTGCTTAAAAGAGAGTTTATATTTTCTTGGTTTTTGTGAATTATTTGTGCATGGTGGTTGTTATGGCAACTTAAGAGAAATACAAACAGAGAATCATTAAGTAAAGCAATGTTTACTTATTGCAATCTGAATTCATTATTTCAGCAAGCTCAAGCTTACCACGTAGGATTGACAAGGGCAAGGAAGTTGTTGAGTATGATGCAACAAATGATGCAAACATTGAGGCACTTTATATGATATCAATGGTCCCAGTAGAGTTAGGCTCAGTACACTCAAACAATCTCCCAGTTTTAACCATAGATGCATTGTCGGAGTATGTGCCATATCGATTTACCTTCGATACCACATTGTCTTTATCTTTTTTTTGCTTGTTTGTATAATGTTTAAAAACAAGTTTACATTTTCTTTGTACATGCACAAACTTCAAAGAAAGCAAAGACAGTACTTGCTTGCCCGCACATGAGCGCAAATATATGCTTTCTACATAGCACTTTTATCACCACTTCATTTACAAAGCGTTTGTTGATTAATGTTTTCTTCATCGTAAATAATCACATGCTAGTCGTTGGTGATCTCGGATTCAGTGTCTTGGTTAACAATTGGAGGGCCAATATCCATCTCTATCACCAATTGAAAAATTGAGTCTAGTCAGGGGTGGTGGTATATCTCCCACACACACACAAACACCCACACGCGCAAGCGCGCGCACACACTTTTTATTTTAAAAGTGAAAACTTTTGATAGATTATATTACAAGAGTAGCGACCTCAAAACGAGGCAGCCAAAATTACATCAGTTGAAAATTTCAGTGTATGCTAGATACACATCATGATCTATGCAGAGCGTCTGCAAGCAATCAAAGAAGGATTGTTGCAGAGAACACTTAAAAAAGCCAAACAAGGAAAATATAGGATCACTAAAGACTTTACAGCTCTTGTCTGTCCGTAAAGTCCAGAATGCCCAATAGCGAACCCAAACAAAGAAAAGATGAAACTCCGGTCTGGGTGGATGAAAACCAAAGAGCCAGAAAGACTTTCCAAAAGGAACAGTCAGGAATCTCGCTCGCAGGTGCTACCGAAGAAGATTAATGAACTCACGAGAACATGGACAAAACCAAAATAAATGAGGCATAATCTCCTGAGAACTCAAACATCTGTGGCAATGAGCAGGAGCAATGTGTCTATGAGCCAACATTTGTTCAGATGGAAAAATGCCCAGAAGCACTTGCAAGAAGAAAACCTGTTGCCGAAGAGGAGTTTTATAGGTCCAAAGTTGTTGTAATCTCTTTCTCCACCACTTGGCTGGGCGATGCATTCGCCAAATAGAATTGCCTTTCTCTGAGACCCAAGGTTGAGGCATAAGGATTTTATACAATGCAGGCACCGTAATCTGAGATAGCCTCAAAGGGCGAGAAGAGGACCTTGGGGAAGTCAAAGTCCAATCCTCCAACCTGTCCTGAAGTTCCAAAGGAGGAATCAGAACAAAAGGTGAAAGCATATAAGCAATTTTGTTGCCACAAAGCACGATAATGAGAGCCCAAGCCATACCGTGTAGCTGCCAGAGAAAAAGGTAGCATAGAGCCATCATCATGAATAACATTAGCAACATAAGTGATGTCCTTAAAAGAAACAAAGTGGGAACGGCGAGGTTCCTGTAAAGCCAGTGTAGACTAGATATGTGTGACTAGAGATCTAAGCATAAGAACCCAAGGCTTGATCAAGCATATTTACAGATATAGGAAAGGTATGTACAATAGCCAAAAAGCCTTCTATGTCTGCATTTCCATCTCAGTATCCGAGCCTCGACCTTGAGAAGAAAAGTCAGCCTGAGGAGAAGACAATGAGGCAGCTCCTTCTTCTTTTGGAGTTAGATCTATACCGACATCGGAGAGTGGATGGAGTGCCTACACTCAGTGTTTCATTCATTGTGGCATGTGGTTTTTGTGGAGATGCATTCAAGAACGAGATGCCATGGTGTTGAGACCAAGTGAATGGTACGATGGTGGTCAATATTGCAGCTACTAGAACTTCTTCAAATGCAACATCCTACGCTATTCTTTTATTTACAACCTTGTCACATTGTCATCACTTATGCACTCACAGTTCTCTACCTTGACTATGCCTAAAATGAATCGGATGTATTATTTTGGATGTGCACTTGAACATATCCTTGGCATTCGACAGGATGTGTGGATTGGTATGTGTGAGAGCATATTTTTATACTATGGTCTACACCCACTGTTGGGCGCTGATGACGTTGGATGGACAAAAGCAGTAGAGCCTAATCCGCCTTCACAGCCACCCTCATCCACATTTAAAACAACCGAACAACACAATCACAAGGTAAAGGGCATCCATTGAAAATCCTTGTCTTTACACACCCCTATTACAAACTCATCCTCTGGTCACATTTCCTCCGGAAGCCATACAACCTCAACCAAATGGTCTATACAACTCATGACAAGCTCTCCTACTGCAAGCTCAAAAAAATACATAGAAGACCCATGAAACATAAATCCCATGAAAATGACAACTTTAGAACTGCAGAACTGCCATGAACACTTCCTGACAGCTCAAGGTATAAACCACCATACATGCTATGAACCCACACCCCATATGAGAGCGTCTTTCAACCATCATCATGATCATGAAACCAAAAGGGATTGTCCCGTCAACATCAAGTAAGTGCACCAACTTCCAGTAGCATGATCACAAACTCATAGGATGTGCAAGCCCTTCATACGTGTTCTCAATGGTCTTCACGTCAATTCTTCGATCTTCAAGTGCTACTGTCACACCTTTTAGAAACCAACTATGCAAGCATTCTCCACAACTACTTCTATTCACCATGCACAACCATTTAAGGACTTTATACATTTCATATACAAGCTGTCTGTTCTCCACGAGCTCTCAATGGAATTCGTTGAGTTTTGGGTGAGCCAAGCTCCCTTCATCATAGGTCGCAAGCAATTGATGAAGCTTTATGACCAACTAGGGCTTCTCTTCTGAGATATATCATCAAGGCACCCCCTGTGTTTTCAATTCCTCAAACACACAACTGAGAGCTACGACCCTTCCCAAATAATCTGGCCATGAAGTAGCCACGCTTTTTCGTGAGACCATGTGGCTCCAGCTCGCACAGTCGGTCCTTCAAGTAGGATCCATGACCTTTTCGTGATAATCCAAGAATTGTAGCTTAGCACTTGCAACATGGAGTTCATGCATCGCCCTTCTCTTTCACGCCTGCATAGTCATTCTCCTCTGTGTTCTCAAGAACTTGCAATGTCGCAACTTCTCTCTGGGACCTAGCTCACCCGCTTTCCTTCATCCAAAGCATGCCACTTCACAATAGCAGCAGCCGACTACTCAAGAAGAGCTCATCCCCACTATCCAAGATCCTCCAGCCACAACAAACTCCTACATCCTCCTCTCCTATAGCTCAGAGTGCACTTGGAGCCCTTCTTCTCCAAACCTGCATAATAGCATTGCCTTTCAAGTCTCTGAGCTTCCAGCAAGGACTAACCGTGCCTCACCTTCTCCTCTTCTGTCACCCATCTCCTTCACGTGAAGATACCCAGCAATGCGGCTTCACTCATCATCACAAAGCCTTTGAAGTCCATCTACTTCAAGCTTGTAGTCGTCGAGATTCCATAGCCAAGTCTCCTAAGCCTTGAACAAGAGAAGAGAGGCTGCAATTTTTGGCAAAAGAGAAGCCAAACAGGGGGAAAATCCACAACTTCCACCCCAGATAGGGCATCTTTGTCTGATCAATGCTTGATAATCTTTGGTAGGTGACTAGGGCAACACATGAACCATCTGCTGCCCATAGAAAAGAGGAGAGTGCTTCAATAAAATCTGTCTATGCTCTTCATCTGCCATGATCACTTCAAAAAAGCCCCTTGCTGCATAATGCACTCTTTTGACATAGCAACCACCCAGGGTTCTAGTCTACTAGTTACCACCATCTACAGCAGTACAACAGTACGGGACTGTACGGCTGAAATCCGTACAGTACGGACAAAAAATGGGCAGCTGAGGTAGGGAAAGAAGGACGGGAGGATGTGAGCAGGCCGCTAGGGTACATGTCAGCAGTACGGAAGGCAAAACGGGCCTGGCGGGAGCCTCATACGGGTGTGCAGGAAACCAGAATCGCCATAGCTGCTCTCTCTTCTTCACCACACACACCTTACACACACACTTTTTTTATATAGTGAAAGCTTTGATTGATTATATTACAAGAAAAGTCACCTCAGAAAGAGATGCTAGAAAATACATCAACTAAAGATCTTAGTATAAGCCAAATATACATCCTGATCTATCTGGCGGGTCTGCAAGCAATCAAAGAAAGATTGCTACAGAGAACGCTTAAAGAAAGCAAAGAAAGAAAAATTGGGATCACTAAAGACTTTACAATTGGGGCCTGTCCATAAAGTCCAAAGTGCCCAATAGCGAGCCCAAACAAAGAAAAGATGAAACTCCGGTCATTATGGATGAAAACCAAAGAGCCAGAAAAACTTCCCGAAGAGAAGAGTCGGGAATCTTGCTTGTAGCCTCTGTCGAAGAGAATCTAGAAACTGTCGAGAAGATGGGCAATGCCAAAATAAATGAGGCACAGTCTCCTGAGAAGTTAGACACTGATGACATAAAGCAGGAGCAATGTGCTTCGCAATGCCCTTCCCGAGCTCCCAGAATGCCAGTGCAAACCTTACCCACACACACACACTCTTTTTTTTTTTTTGGTGAGAAGAAATCTTTTATTGCTGTAAAATAATTACATTCATAGTTACTTCAAAAACGAAGTAACTACTACTCAACTAAAGATCTCAGTATAAGCTTTATACACATCCTGATCAATCAAACGAGTCTGAACACAATCGTAGAATGATTGCTGCAGAGATCGTTTGAAAAAAAGAAAGGATGAAAATAGTGGATCACCAAAGAATCTATGATTTCTGTCCATCCATAAAGTCCATAGTGTCCAGTAGCGCAACCATACAAAAAATAAATAAAAACCCTATCTCGCTGGATGAAAACCAAACAACGAGAAAAATCTGCCAAAGGTAACAGTAGGAAATCTCGCTCGAAGCCTCTGTCGGATGAGAGCGATGAAATCACAAGTATGTGGACAGAACTAAAAAATGTGAAGCACAGATTCAGTAGAGTGCTGGCATCTGTGACAAACAGCCGGAGCAATATGTATGTGTGCGAGTAACTGGCCAGATGGAAAAATGCCAAGGAGAACTCGCCAAAGGAAAAGCTGTTGCCGAAGAGGGACTTTGTACAACCTTTTTCTCCACCACTTCATTGGGCGATCCATATGCCAAACAGTATTTGCTCTGTGAGAAATCCAAGGCGGAGGTGATAACACTTTATACAGAGATGACACTGTGATATGTGAGAGCTTCAAGGGACGGGCGTATGAGGAAGAAGAGCGTAAAATCCAATCCTCAAGCCTATTCTGAAGTTCCAAACGAGGTACCGGCAAGTACGGTTGAAGCATTGTTGAAATCCCATTGCTGAAATCCTATGCCATAAAGGACGATAATGAGCTCCCAAGCCGTATTTGCTAGCAGCCATAGAAAAGGATAAAATTGTGCCATCATCCTGAAGTACATCCGCCACAGATGAAATGCCTTTGAAGGAGAGAAAATAAGAAGGTCTGGGTTCTTGTATGGCCAAAGGAGGGTGGAATACTTTAGACCAAAAAATATTCTCAACCCTCAAAGAGTTTCCCGACAGAGAATCTCTGCCATGCCATTCCAAGTGGGATAAGATATGTTTCCAATCAAGAAGCAGACGAGAGACAAAAGGGCAGCCTCTGATTTTGCCTTGGATAGAGCCAAATAAGAAATCCCATTGAGTAGGCTGCCAATGCCCAAAGGCAGAGGTATGAATATGTAACAAGAGAGAGCGGATCAAGAAAGCCCAAGGCTGATCTCCTTGCATAAACTGCATCATCATTTTTCCTCTATGAGCAAGTAAATGCATCTGAATATTGAGAATGTTCAGACCCCCGTGCATTTTTGGAGAACAGAGACGATGCATAGAGAGTAATCTGAGACTTTTCTTGCCATTTTTTGAACACCAGAAAATTTCCATGATAGCTGACATAAAGGAAACCAGATCTGCCTTAGTGAACATAGTGAGGGGCAGATAAAATTGTATGTATGCTATCAAAATGGATTGTGTAATTCGCAAACGAACATGTAATGGCCAAGTTGCAAGCTTCCAATATTTAAGTTTTGCCCTTAACTTTGTTAGCACGCAATCAGTTTGTTGGGAATGAGTGAGTCCCCAACCTAAAGGAGGATAACTGAGATGTCGAATGAATTGAGAAGCGGGGACAATTTCCCCAGGTCACAGAAGGCTGTGCCATTCCTGTGCATGCAACGGCAACAATTTTGATTTCTGAAAATTTACCCAAAGACCAGCAGCCAATTCATATGTAGAAAGAGCCTGCATAATCATGGACAGATCTGCCCGAGTATTTTTTGGAGTAAAGAATGAATCATCAGCATATGCCTGAGCGATCATGCAATGACTACCAAGAATCTCCAAGCCGTGCAACTGGTCAGTGTCCAAAAGGTGGTCCAGATATTGAAGCATTGGATGAGTGGCTATGGCAAAAAGTAAAGCACTTAGGGGACATCCTTGCCTAACAGAACAACCAAGAGTCCAGGATGGAGAAATATCCCTTGAAAGTATGCAGGCAGCTTTACTATCTTGATATAGCCAAGTGAGGAGTTGCTGCATTTTTGTGCCAAATCCCAATGCCTGCATAGTCGATGAAATAAAATCCCACTGAACAATATCAAAGGCTTTGGCAATATCAACTTGCAATAACAAAACATCCTGCTGCGTGTATTTGGCATATTCAATTCCAACATAGGCATTAGCAATGTTATCTGTGATATGCCTACGCGGGACAAAGCCATATTGGGCAGGATGCAACCCATCATGTAAAAACCCCTTTAGCCGATCAACAATCATTTTGGTAGTGACTTTGTAAATGACTGGCATAAGAGTGATAGGTCTCCAGTTTGCTAAAGACTCACAAATTTGCTTTTTTGGAAGGAGTTTAACAAGACCTCTCTTCCATGTGTCTGGCATTTTCTGATTTTGCCATGCAGCATTCACCATATGTTGCAATGTATGCTTCAAAATAGGCCAATATTCTAGAAAAAACTTGACTGTTAAACCATCCCATCCTGGAGATTTCTATCTGCCACAGGATTTGATTGCATCTGACAGTTCCCTCTCAGTAAAGGGTTCCTCCAATTCCAAAGCTTGAGTAGTGGAAATAATAGGAGAAACATGTTGCAATATTAAATTTCGTGCAAGCAAAACCTGTTGTGAGGGAGGAAGTGCAGAACCAAATTGCTGAGAGAAATGATGCACACAAACAGAAGCAAGCTGTGACCGTGAGGTGGTCCATGATCCATCAGGCATAAGCACCCTGTAAATTTCTGTTTGAGTCTCCTCTGATGCAAACTTTTGAAAAATTCTTTGGAAGAGCAACCTTTATCTGTAAAGGCTCTTTGTCTTGCTCTAGTCTCCCATTTGGCCAGTTTCCTGTGATCATTTAGTTTAAGACAATGTCTGGCCTGGCATAGTGTTGTTTGCTCATGCATGGACAACGAACGATGATGGCTGAGTTCAGTGAGGTCTTGACAAGTGGATTTGGCCTGAGCAATGGTTTCCCTGAGAGTCTTCATGTAAGACTTGCCATAAGCTCTAATCACAACTTGCATTTTGGAAATAAAAGAATCCTAGGCATCATCAATATGAATATGGTTGCTAGAGGACAGACAATGAGATGCTTCAGTAACCATTGCCTTGAAATCAGCATGTTGCAAATAGCTATTGTTTATGATTAGATGTCTCCTTTGTGGCAATCTATCATCTGGCATATCATGAAATGATAACCGCAACCATAGGGGTGCATGGTCTGAATGCACAAAGGCATAGTCAATCCACATTTTGCATGTAAAATCCCCATTTTGTTGTGGAGCTATACTATACCATCGATCCAGACGTGCCTGATAAGAAGAAAGGGCATTATGTTGAAATGTGTAGTCAGGTGACAAAGGCTGCAATTCCTTCCAAAGGTCAACCAAATCCAGATGCAAGAGTAATTGAGACCATGCATGCCTTTCAGGAGTTAACATATGGCCATGTCTGAAGGTGTTGTCACCTTGTTGTGGAGCATTATTGAAATCTCCACATATGTAGGCATGATATCTCCATGGATATTGTTGCATGGCATCCCAAATTACAGTTCTTTCTCTAGAGGACTGAGGTGCATAAACAGAAGCAAATTCCTCATAAATTTTGCTGCTGTACATAGTTGTTATATTACTATAAATATCTGTAAATATGACTGCTCATATCAAATGTTTTACACTCAATGTCCAGGGGATGTGTGACAGTAGGAAATGGAAATCTGTGTGGCTGTACATCAATAGATTTCAGCCTGACATAGTGGCATTACAAGAACACAACCAACACGTCTATGCAGGAAAGACAAGACACTATTGTGGTTATGATATTTTCTATGCTGGGGAGCACTCTTTCTCAGGGGTAGTCCTTCCTTTTGATCAAACATGAGCTTCAACCAGTTATTGCTTTAAATGACAACAAAGGCAGATGGCTTGTTCTTCAATGCATTATTCGAGGTTTCTATCTCAGGGTCAAGGCCTCTCCCTTGAGAAGAAGTAGCCACCTGAGGAGTAGACAGCAAAGCAGCAACCTCTTCTTCAGGAAGAGTGTTCTGCTAGCTATTACTGCGGCCCATGTAATCCCAATTCCTGTATTTACCTCTGGGGTATTTCCACTAGAAGATGCACCATTCCAAGTGCGGGGGGGTGGAATTCTTCGAGCAGAAATAACTTTTCTTGGACTTTGCCATCCATCAGTTGGAGGTTTCTGTCCTTTGGTCAAGGGTTGAATAGCAGGAGGTGAATGTGAAAAGACATTCCCGTTTGAAGCCACTGGAGCTTTGCCTTTATCCTGACTTCCAGAAAGCTGTCTACTACCTTTGTTTTTATTTGCAACTGAAGTAGGAGCATCCTTAGTAGGCATTTGAACCGGCAAAGTGGTATGAGGCATTTTATGCTGATTCATTGGACACTATGAAGCCATGTGTCCAAATTTTTTGCACTCAAAACAAGCCCCTGCAAATAATCCCCATTTGAGTTCATAAAAAACACTTCCCATGTCCACATTATTCACCGTGACTGAATAAGAGTCTGGTGTGGGATTATCAGTATCCCAGAGAATGCAAAATTTGTTCGAGTTACAATTTGGTCGTGGTGGGCAGACCACTTTACCTAAAGATGCTGCAATTTTAGGCAAGAGTGAGGCCATACATTGTGGGAAGTCGACAACTTCAACCCAAACCGGGCATCTGTGTCGGATTAAAGCCTGAAAATCCCTTGTGGGAGACCATGGCAATACATGCACCATTTGCTGCCCAAAAAAGAGAGGCGAATGTTCCAAGAGCATTTGTTTGTGTATCTCATCCACCATGATAACCTCAAAAAAACCCCTGGCTGCATAATGTACTTTACGAACAAACGAGCCAGCCAGTGTGCGTGTCAACCAGTTGCCTATCTCTGCGGCAGGTGGCATCCGGCCTGGAAAAAATAATATGACTGCATTCTTAACATATTCTCTGACTGGATCCACAATTTCATCTACCTCAACCATGAGGCCAACTGAAGGAACCGAGTCTTTCCACTCTTTTCTCGTGTCTGCAAATCCTTCATACATGACATCATATACTAGTTGGGCCTCAAGAGTATCATGCATCGGGTCATGCTGACCCTCAACCCGCTTTTGCTTCTTGCAGTGAACTGAACGCTCCTTTTGAAACGTTTTTTCATAGGAATATTCAACCATAGCTTTGTAAGAAATGGAACTCAGGAATGAAGTACCTGTAAAAGGGTAGTGGAAGCAAAAAAACAAGTCCCAAAGAAATATCCACAGGAAGCCCACAGAGAAGAGAAAAAGAGTATATTGGTAAGGAGATAGAAGGGAAAGAGGGATGTAGAGGTCGAGAGAGGATAATAAACAGTTTTGTAGAGGAAAAAGAGAGAAAAAACAGTAAAGAACCCTAGTTGAGCTATATTTCATAGGAAAGGGTAAGATTTTGGCGATGCGAAAGGTGCAGCAGATCCAAAGACTAAAGAGGAGAAAAACAAGAGCAAAGGCCTTCAAAGTCAGCGCGTGGAAGTAATCTGCAAACGAAACCCTGCGTGGAAAAGAGCCGAGAAACGGGGATGAACTGGGAACAGCTGAACTGTTGCAGGCGGAGATGTCCGTACAGGCCGTACACCTATACGGAATTCGTACGGAGCTGTTTTGGCTGGTATTAAAGGCTCTAGATCACCGGTTTTAAGGCTCTGATGCAGCGCGACTGGGAGCGGATGCTTGCGGGCTGGGTGCTTGAGGCGCTAGAGCTCACACACCTCTCCTCTCTCACACACACACTCCTCACACACACACACATGCCATTGCTCCTCACACACACACACACACACGACCTCTCACACACTCTCACACCCCCCCCTCACGCGCGCACGCACACACAAACGTATGTATAATTTTTGTAATTTAAAAAAAAATCTCTAAATTGTCTTATCTATAAGACTTGGGACATTTTGAAGATTTGAGCTTTTAGTGGTCCATGTACGAAGGTAGCAGTAATTTGGCACGATGAAAGTTTCATGACAAAATGCACTTCTTGGCGTGTATTAACATGATGGGGAAATTTGCTCGAACTGATTGAGCAAAGGAATGAGCACTAAGGGGTAGGTACAAGCAATTCTCCTGATCATGGGCTGCTTTGGCTTCGTGAGCTTTGTAATCTCTTTGTTCTTTTGGCATCTCTGTCCCTGTGCTCGTTTGCAGCATGGGCATAATGGATGTTCTTTTAGTTCATTTGTTGGTAGATGGTTTGTGTGACAAGAGGGGGATTCATGTTGCCTTGCCAAAGTGTGTCGACACCAGGTTCTACTGTACTGTAACTCGTCTACAGAGGTTGAAGGAGGATCCGTTTTTTTCTTTTTACATTTGTTTTTCAGAGCAATGCATTATTGTTTAGCAAATGGCTATGTACTCCTGCAACCATGGCATAGTAAATGCACAAGTTTTCTATGACACTTGCGTTACTTTACTTTGCAAAATTGATTAGAGTCAACTATTCTGGACCACAGACTTGCTTTTAACCTTTAAGAAGAAGATTGGGTTGGTTTAGGGACATACATGGAGAGTATATGTTTTGTTAGGCCATTCTTCGTGCGGGATTCCAGTTTTCTTGATTATGTATAATTGTGAAACAGAACAAAGAACTGATGTAATGATCTGCGTCTTCTGGGTCCAATGCAGGTGCTGGGAGATCTTATCCTGTTTTTGCAGTTGTATCTGATGGTGTGCAGCAAGAACTGTTCCTGCGGCAGTCTTTGGGACATGCTGTCCTAATCGAAGGATAATGGCTTTATATTTGTAGTATCTGAGATCTGTACATCATTTGCAGAGCTTGTAAAATCAACTGGTAGAATTGTGCTTGTAGCATGGGAGCAATCTGTAGCCACAACCTGGCTGGGGAGGATGCTGATGAAAAAGCACAGGTCAGTCTCCCCTGCCCCCGCTTCCCTTCTCTATGTGCACATGCACCTGTGTGTGTAGGCCTGTGCATGCATGCCTGTTTGTTTTAATCTACGCTCGTTATGGGGAAAAGAGGGGTTCAATTCCTATCTCATGCTCTTTATTGGTGCTGGGTGTTTGTGTTATACTAAAGACTTTGTGTGTGTGTGTGTGTGTGTGAGGGGGAGCGGGGGGGTGGGGGGGCATATGGTTGATTTTTATGTAGATGCTATGCCAAGAGATTTTGATGTCTGCAACAATGGCACTTACGTTCAGGGGTTGTAGAGTATTGCTGGTCACAAATGGGGCAGAAATACATCAAAACCACTCTTACAGTATCATTAGTAAAAGTAGAGCAAATATTTATTTAAAGAACTCCTACAGCAGGATTTCATTTTATCATTTAGAGTTTAGTATGATCTTCGGAACATGTTAAACTTTAATATGTTCTTCAGTCTTAATTGTCTTTTGTTTCTTTCTCATTGGTAGGGCCTTCTGAGACATGTAAGTAGACAGCACCTTTTGTTCATTTCCAATCATGTTTGAGTCTGATAGGCAATATTTGGTCTCTGTTGGCAACAAAGTCTAGTCAAATAGTCACTCCCTTGGTTGTTGTAGAAGTATCAAGAATTATGCAGTCCTCAAAGTTAACTTGTAGGGAGATAATCAGTTATTTTACACTGAGCACTCATTGCACCAAATAGCATGAGGTCCCTTTCAAGACGAGACTCAGAGGGGGACAGACCATGCACCATTTTTGGGTCCCTTAAGCCACATTGATCACCTTGGATGATACAATCTTTCATTATTATTGTCATCTCGTTTGATGGATGTACATTAATAAATTTACAAGATCAAGTGAACCTTGCAGCAGCTGGAAGACTGCAAAAACTTGCTTGATTTTCTGATATTTGTTTGATTACAGGATGCTGAGATTGGGAAGAGGATAGATCAAGAAGCAAAATCAGAAAAGAATGTTCAGAAGCTTTTGCTACTTGGTAAGCTTAATAAACTCTTGGCTTATTAAGGATTGAATAAGAGCCTTAACATCACCTTTTTGCCATGACGTGATCCTGCTGTTCACACCGGGTTGAATGTTGGCAATTTAATTGCTTTTGGCATGCAGTGCTTGTTTGCTGAATGCATACGTGAAGATATTTCTCCTATTTTAACCTTTTCTATGTTAAGGTGCAAACAAGATGAGCTGTTAGTAAATCAATTATGCATTCTATTGGCCTTTGGGAAAGACACTGGTTAAATGGATGATGTATTCGTTGACATGGAACTGTTAACTTTTAAGTATCATCCCCTTGTCACAGGTACAAGCCCGTCTTTGTTTTAGTCTCACCATCATGGTTTTTGTCAACTGTACTACAATGGCATGCTTTGTGGTTATGCTAGACAAGGGAGAAACTGAGAAAGTCTTGACCTCCTTTGCAAACTAAGCAGAAGATACGGCGAAAACCACCTTTTGGACTAAACTTTGTAACTATGATTTCCAGGTGCAGGAGAGTCTGGAAAGTCCACTATATTCAAACAGGTAATCTTGTGAAGCATTATTCTGTCAACTCTTTATGTCACTTAAAATTTTGCTGCTGATTGACTTTTAAAGTCTGCAAATTATTGATTGTTTGGCTGTAGATCAAAGTCCTGTTTCAAACTGGATTTGACGAAGCTGAAAGAAAAAGTTATACATCAGTCATTCATGCAAATGCTTACCATTCAATCCGAGTACGTACTTCATATCACATCTGCTTATCTGCTAATCAAGTGCACATATTGTGACCATTTTTTGGTTTACAACGAGGTTTGAATTCCAAGGTGATGATGATTTCACAATTGATGACTTGTAAGTACATGATGTGCAGACGTTATTTGTTGGGTGTAAAGAATTTCATGAGAATGAAGAGGAAAGCTCTTCAAAGTATGTATTGCAACCTGCGAACCAGGTTTGAGCATTAACAGAAGGCCTTTTTTGCCCCCCTTGAAGTTCAAGTGTATACTTTAGTTGTGGGCTTGCAACATGCTGGCAATATTTCATCTGCAGTCTACACAAGCTCGTGTTCTTGTGATCGAGCTTTGTGCTGCAAAAATGGAACTAATGGAAATCTCCTCCAATGACAATGTGTTAATCTGTTGTCTGTGCTTGCATGTTTTGCTCTTTGAGCACAAAAACCAATTCGAGAAAATGATTTACCTTGGGTTAAGATTTGTATAGTTGTTTGCCAATGTACATCCTTGGTAATCTTTGGAAATTTTAAAACTAGGGAGCCTTGGTGAAGAAGGTATCAGATCACCATGCTGGCTGCTATTCTTTAGTCAGTGAACTAGGAAGTTTGTTAGAACCAGCCTTCCCATCTCTATCAGGGAAAATCAAGGACAAACAATCCACTGCAAAACCCATCTGATCAAGTGCATCCCTCATTTTCTATCCTTGTCAATAACTCACTTTTGTTTGTGCTGCCTCAGAAGACAATAATCCTAATTCTGCAAGTCTGTGAATGTTAGTTATTAGATCTTTGGCTATGGTTATCCTTGGTCCCCCTTCCCACCTGCCCCAAACATATCTGTGGTTAGCCTGTTTTTGATTTCTGGCTCCTTGAAAGGTGATGATGTCTTTATCATCTTTGCCTGGTTTGATTTGGTATAGGAGTTTGGAGAGATGATTGAAAGTGCTACTGAGTTTCCACCTTTGACTGAGGAGATTGCATTCAAAATTCACAATTTCTGGAGGGATCCTGCCATTCAGGTCTGCTTACTCTGCTTGATTTTTTGGCTGGGCGAGTTCTTTTTTGGGGGGGTTTAATAGTGCTATAAACCATTAAAATCATATGTTTGGTTTATGGTGCCATAAAGTATCTGTTATCTTGCAACGTCAACTGTTCTTTATCTTGTGCATCTCTTGCAGGCTGCTTATCTCAGGGAAAGTGAGCTGCAGCTTCCTGATTGTACACACTTTTTTTTGGAGAATGTTTCCCGAATCGCACAACCCGATTACACACCGACACAGGTAATATGAGAGTCTGAGTGCACATTGGACTCCTCAAAGTTTTCCCTGTACATGATCACATACTTACACCTGCCAACTTGAACTTTGAGCGTCAGTACTGTTTCAATGGGTATTGATGTGGATTTGCACCAACCATCTTAAGTCCTTTAAAGATGTTCTGTGGATATTTCATTTGTGACATACATATTATCCCTATTCGGCCATGTGAATGTCAAATGTTTGACTGAAGTGATTTTAATTTCCTTGTAAACCTTATTAATTAAGGTCACCCACAGTCAACATCAAATAAACAATAGATTTTCTCCATCTTCAAAGTATATACATTCTTTTTCTGTAACCCTTTTGCTTTGAAATAAAATTATTACGTTCCCTCTTCAAAAACCTGTTCCATTACTCCTAAGTCTACGATGAATCATGGTGCAGGCACATAAATTATCCTCCCATCTTGGTGTTAGCAAGCTCTCACGAAAAATGTCTACACACGTGAATAGCTCTTGCTTGCAAAATCCTCCAAGCCCCAATTCCCTAGATGGATCTAGTATGCCACATGTCCTCATTTTAGGGTACCTCTTAAATGCACCATATACCCCTCTCTTGGGATATCCATTATTTCACTTGCTCCTAGGCACATTACACATTCAATGCATTTAAGACCCATAGCCTTAGACCAGGTAGCTTCTGATAGAGGTAAACCATGCCATGCAACCAACACCATGGGTATCTTTTGATTGCGTACTTGCATTGTTCCTCGGTCCAGGATACTTGTTGGTTTGCGTCTTGCATTATCTATCTTCTGAAACAAAACAACACCCTCGATTAGTGAGTCACTTGCATGCAAAAATTTCTTAAAACGAGAAACATGAAACACTAGATGCACCTTACAACCCTGTGGTAATTCTAATTTATAGGCCACCTTGCCTATTCTTTTTAGAATTAACCATGGCCCATAATATCGGGGTGATAACTTAGCACACTCTCCTGCAGTCAAAGACTTGGAGTGCGAAGGAACTCTGAGAAAAACTTTTCTCATTCCTTAAATTCTCTAATGGATCTATTTTCATCCGCATACGCCTTAGCTCTATCCACAGCTTGGCGGATGTTAGCTCTCGCAAGTGCTAGCATCTCCCGCATCTGAACCACAAAGTTTGTGGCACTAGGCACTTTTTGAGGTACTCCAACTGTAGTTGGATTTGCTGGTCTATAACCATAGTTCAGCTCAAACGGATTGAATCTTGTAGAGGAATGTTTTCTATCATTGTAGGCAAATTCTAACAGTGGCAACCACTTGTCCCATGTATGTTGCCTGAATGACACATATGCTCTAAGCATATCCTCTAAAATTTGGTTGATTCTCTCCGTCAGACCATCCGTTTCTGGATGATCCCCACTACTCATTCCCAACTCAGTCCTTAGTGTTTCAAACACTGCAGTCCAAAAATGACTGGACACTATAGATTTAGGTAATCCAAGCAGACGCAAAATATGTTTAATAAACAAATCCGCCACTTGCGGGGAACTAACAGACTCTTAGTTGGAATGAAGTGAGCCATCTTGGTAAGATGATATACTATGACAAGGATACCCACCTTGTGTCGTAGGCGTCCTACAATAAAGTCCATGGAAATGCTCTCCCACCTACCTAGTGGTATTTCCAAGGGCTGTGCCTTATTTACACATTTAGACGTATGGGCAACATCTTTGCTTTAGGTTTCTCAGGTGTTGAGAGATTGGAGGGTGAAAGTCTTCTTGGTAGGGAGCGGTGGAAGTCTTGTTGTATTTTTAAGGATGAGTTTGGGCATGTTCCTGGATTTATCTAGAGCTAGGCAGCGGGGGAAGTCTTGTTGCTTCTTCAAAACTGGGCTGCAGGTTTCTAGAAGGAGAACATGATGAACTTGTTGAAGCCTTCATGGCAGAAATGGGGACATCTATAGGTCAAAAGAATACAATGTTACCAGAGGATGAGAGCTTGTCTGGAGCTTATGGTCCAAGATTTTTGGAACTACACTTGGTTTTGGAGGTCTGCATGGATTAGCCATTGGGATCTCATTGTTCATGTGAACTTGGTTGCAGATATAGCCAGAATGAAGGTGGGTTGAAACGGACCTTGGGAGCGTGGTGCTTGGCAGGATCCAGGCTGTCCTTAGATTTTGAGGGAGACAGTTGGATAATGGATTCATTATTGAGGATAGTGGTGCCATTGACCTTTGGTACTACCTGATTGTACTGTGTACCATGATGGTTTGCTCTCACAAGACGGACCTAGATGAGCAGGAGCTGCAGGTTCAAAGACCTATGATCGAGGACGTCTCTGGCTTCTCCCTACCTATGAGGCCCCAAATGAGGAGAACATGGCAGAGGTGCACCAGCAGAGGTGCCACATGGGCAGCTACAGGGACGGAACTGAGGGATTATGCAGGGCTGCCTCATGGGCAGCAAGCAAGCTGCCATGTGGGCAGCATAGACAGCAAAAGGAGCTGTCACAAGACTGCAACAGAGGCAGCACCAGCCTGGAACAGAAGAGACTCTGCAAGGGCAGCCAACAGGAGCTGTCAGGGCAAAGACAAAGGACTGCAATCAGTGCTGCAGACTTTCGCAGCGGGCAGCTACAGGGACAGAACTGAGGGATTATGCAGGGCTGCCTCATGGGCAGCATAGACAGCAAAAAGAGCTGTCACAAGACTGCAACAGAGGCAGCACCAGCCTGGAACAGAAGAGACTCTGCAAGGGCAGCCAACAGGAGCTGTCAGGGCAAAGACAAAGGACTGCAATCAGTGCTGCAGACTTTTGCAGCGGGCAGCTACAGGGGCAGAACTGAGGGATTATGCAGGGCTGCCTCATGGGCAGCAAGCAAGCTGCCATGTGGGCAGCATAGACAGCTAAAAGAGCTGTCACAAGACTGCAACAGAGGCAGCACCAGCCTGGAACAGAAGAGACTCTGCAAGGGCAGCCAACAGGAGCTGTCAGGGCAAAGACAAAGGACTGCAATCAGTGCTGCAGACTTTCGCAGCGGGCAGCTACAGGGACAGAACTGAGGGATTATGCAGGGCTGCCTCATGGGCAGCAAGCAAGCTGCCATTTGGGTAGCATAGACAGCAAAAAGAGCTGTCACAAGACTGCAACAGAGGCAGCACCAGAAGAGACTCTGCAAGGGCAGCCAACAGGAGCTGTCAGGGCAAAGACAAAGGACTGCAAGCAGTGCTGCAGACTTGCGCAGCAAGCAGGAGCAGGTTGGAGTGGTTCTGCAGGTCGGGGCAGGTTAGGAGCATGCAGTAGAGAGATGCCAGGTGGAGCACTGCCGCGTGGCAGCAGGTCAAATGTTTAAAGTCGGGCCAGTGTGCAGGGTGTAGACAGTTGGGGCAAGTTTCAGGGGGCTCCAGCCCTAGTCATATGTATCCATCTGTTGTGCCTCACAACTGGCTGTCCTAGAGACCAGCAACAGGCCAGCATCTACTGTTGGAGGGCCAGACAATGCGCAGCAGTCTGGAGAAGGCCACACAACATGCAGTCCAGTCTGCAGATCATCTGAAGGGTGAAGAGCAGCACATTGCAGGATCGGCGAAAGGTTCAAAGGAGGAAACACAGCCTTACTGTTAGCTGTCCACTGGAGCAGCAAGGTGTGTTTGCAGGGCATCAAAATGCAGCCCACTAAATCTCTAGGAGATCATGCAGGCTGAGAGTTTTTTGAAGGTGCCACGAGGAGGTTTGAGAACTGTCTTGGAGTCACAAGGCTCCATATCTAGGCAGCACCCTACTGCTAGATGGTGTGCCAGGCTCTGATGTATAGTGATGGTGCCGTACTCGCTAACCTGTGCATCGTTGGAGTGGAAAGTCCCTGATGTATGTGGTCATTGTAGTATTGTCCTCCAAGGATTTTAAGCTCTCATACAAACTGTCTAGACCCCTTTGCTCTAAGAAAGCTTGGGTTGCGTTGGAAAGAGCATACGTCGATGTAGGTGGCCACACAAGCTCCAAGGATTGGGTCTCGTCAATGGTTGTGTAGGCCGGTGGTGACTGGGGTGGCATTTGTACTTCTTGTGTTTCCATGCCATACACAGAATCCTTATCAGAGCTATCGCTCTGGACCACAAATGCTTGTGTGGTTGCCTTGGTTGAATGCGCACCTTTTGTACATGTTTTTGGACCATCTTTGGGACAATATATATCTATTGTTTCTCTTGTCTTTAACATTGCTCCATTACTATTTGCATCTCTTTATCTCTCTCTCTCACTCACTCTCTCTCTCTCTCTCTCTTTCATACCAACCACTCTAGCTGAGTATTGGGAGGCTCCTTACCAACCACTCTAGCTATCTGCTTTGTCCTTGCCATGATAGTCTTCCAGCCTACGAGCAAGATCTTAATTAGAGAAGTAGTCCCTATTGTCCCCGTAGAGGAAGAAGAGCTGCAACAAGAAACATATGTAAAAGTGTGCTTAAGAAAGAGATTTGGAGGGTTGGGGATTGTTCAATAGGCCAAATCGCTTTCTTAAGCACATTATTGAAAAATTGTCCTGCACAATCAATTTATCTTGCACATTCCACTAAATTGATTAGAAGTCCAAAACAGTTGAAAGATGACACACCCAACAATGTAGAAAATGAAGAGTATCCAAGAACATTTCCAAAACACTGATTTACACAATCATATATGCTTCCAACATAAATATATCTTTATCCGAATACTAAACTAAAAGAAATTGATGCCCCTACTTTAGAACAAACTACCCTCAAAACACACTTCATACATGTGCCTAAGAAAGAAATTTTGAGGTTTGGGGGGATGCCCAACATCCCAAATTGCTTTCTTGAGCACATTACTCGAGCACATTACACCTATTACTCCAGATTTTCACATACTGTGGAAATTGCCAACTACCTTCAGTAGCCTGAAGAGAATAGCAGCACCGAAATTCCAAAAGAAAAAGCAACTGATGCCCCTACTTCAAAACAAACTATTTTTAGAAGAAACTTCATACATGTGCCTAAGAAAGTGATTTTGAGATTTAAGGGGATGCCCAACGTGCCAAATTGCTCATTGCAAATCTTACCATCATCTTTAGAATTTGAGTCAAAATTGTAGTCAGAATCGGAATCATTGTCCTTTTCATGAGAATACTTGGATTGCAAAATATGAACCCTTTGAGGATGTCATTGATATGTTGATTAGATCTCCAGTTACCCCGATGGAATTTTGTATGCCAAGATTTTGCCTTCTCAAGCAAAGTTGAAGATTCGAGAATTTTGCCCAATAGTTTATTGACCTTCCAGATTGATTGTGCTTCACATATTGCCAGAAAAATCATAGAATTTTAGCTCCAATAGTGTTTGCGGGGCATCAAAATGCAGCCCACTAAAGCTCTAGGAGACCATGCAGGCTGAGAGTGTTTTGAAGGTGCCACGAGGAGGTTTAAAAACTGTCTTGGAGTCACAAGGCTCCATATCTAAGCAGCACCCTGCTGCTAGATGGTGTGCCAGGCTCTGATGTACAGTGATGGTGCCGTAGGAGGAGTTTAATGAACTCGTCTCCCTTGTAGATCATGGAGATTAAGGGTTGAGGAACTAAGGGTTTAGGGGTTGTGAAGATAGTGGGAGAGAGGGAAGGAGTCTCACTTGCAGCTTTCTCACATACATAATGGGGGAATACACACAAAGGTGGAGGCTGAAAACAGTTTTTCTCTTCTTAGTTGTGAAAGCCAAAAGAACTCTAGTACAAAGAAATAGAAGAACCCTATATGTGGGTCTCAAACCAAACTCAGCTAACTAAGGTGGCATACTAACTGAGCCACAAACTAGAGTAGCTAAGATAGCTGTCATCGAACTATTATTCATGAGCGGTGTACCAACCGCATCTACAGCTAACAAGTTTGTTGCATGATGGCTCCGCAAGAGAGAAGAGAAAGCTTCAGCATCCTAATCTCAGTAAAGCTCAAAAGAAGGTGCTAAGAATGAGAACGTGCGCTTCTTGATGAATGTCGATTAGGACATCATTGAGACCACTTTCAACAATGGTGAAAGCGGCATGAAAAATCTTGCAAGGACCATGGATGAGGGTGGAGTGAGGGCCTTGCGTGAACAATTTCCAAATGTTTTTTCAGTACAATCTAGAGATCAATTCATGCACTACTTTGCCATGGAGATTCAGTGATGTCTTAGTCATACGCAATCATTAAAAATCTTAAAGATATATTAAACCTTCAAGGCTTTCAAGTCCTGTATAGATCCTTCTAGCTCTTCACAAATGATGCAAATAACATGCTATAGCGAAACAAGCAAAGGCGGGAACGACAGTACAATGCATTGGATATTTACTACAGTGAATGAGAGGCTCCACGAATGAGGGAGGCTCTAAGAACATCCTCAAAAGTGTTTGCAAGATTTTGTACTTATGGCAAGAAAAGCCTATTCAAACCCCGATGCATGTAATACGACTTCTCACACATGTTAGAAAACAGAGGTGAAGGTTGCTTACTATACCAACGCTTCCCACAACAGAAGATAATGAAAAGCACAGGCCCAGGAACTATACAGAGCTAATTCAAATCACACTTCTTTCCTCAATGTGTAACGTGCATAGATCGATATATATATATATATATATATATAGAGAGAGAGAGAGAGAGAGAGAGAGAGATGCAAATAGTAATGGAGCAATGTTAAAGACAGGAGAAACAATACATATGTATTGTCCCAAAGATGGTCCAAAAACATATACAAAAGGTGTGCATTCAACCAAGGCGACCACACAGGCATTTGTGGTTCAGAGCGATAGCTCTAATGACGATTCTGTGTATGACATGGAAACACAAGAAGTACAAATGCCACCCCGGTCCCCAGTCACCACCGGCCTACACAAACATTAACCGGGCCCAGTCCTTGGAGCTTGTGTGGCCACCTACATCGACGTATGCTCTTTTCAACGCAACACAAGCTTTCTTAGAGCAAAGGGATCTGGGCAGTTTGTATGAGAGATTAAAATCCTTGGAGGACAGTACTACAATGACCACATACATCAATTACTTTCCACTCAACGATGCACAGGTTGTGGTAACCATGACATGGGCTATGTAAACTACTATAGTCAAGTTTGGTGAGCAAATAGGGCCTTATTACAAGGTCTTGTGAGTTGCAAAAGCTCATTCGGAAGACTTGAGGTTGCAGGTCTAGGCTAAGCAACCAATAGATATTGGAGCAGTTGCTAAACATGAAGGCACTTGTGTGTGTGTGTGTTGGCTCTCCGACTCTTTGCCTTTGTTATGGAAAAAGGGATGGTTGCATTTGATCCCAAAAAAGCCCTTGTGTCAATATCTGTCATATTGGAGGCCAATGACATTGATGCATGTCATTTATAAGTTGATCTCTAAAATGTTGGCTATGCGGATATCATATTTCTTATGGGCTCGCACCTTGCTCAATATGGATTTGTGCCTCGTAGGGAGATGATGGACAACATTGCAAATGCCTACATAGGCATTGGATATGCCAAATACACTCAGCAGTATGTTTTGATTATGCGAGTTGATTTTAAAAAAACCTTTGACATGGTCAGATGGGATTTTCTTGCAGCTGTTATGTAGTGGTTGGGCTTTGGTCCTAGGATGCAAAACGTGATTTATTGGCTTTATGAGGATGGCATGATTTCTCGCCTTTTATTTGATGCCCTTTCTTCTTCATGGACTTTGGGCCGTTCTATTTGTCAGGGCTGTCCTCTTTGTGCCCTGATCTTTACGATTGCTACACATCCACTATTGATGCATATGCATGCCTTGGTTTCGCAATAGCATCTGCATGGTATTGAGTTTCCTGGATGCACTCATTTTGTCAGCCAGGCTTATGTTGACGATTCCTCTCCTTTCTGCGGAACTCGGAGGATGATGTTAGGCATCTAATTGGCATCACTTGTCGTGGCCTGGTCTCTTGCTTCCTCTTGAATCTTGATTAGGTGGTGTGCCATTTAGGTTATCCTATTGGTTGCATATTTCTTTGCCACAAGAGAGACTTTGGGTGTTACAAAGGCTGTTTTGTAAGCTTTGATTAGTGGAAATTATCAACTTGACTGCTGCATGTATGTCTTCGGACTGTGCAGTTTGTTCTCATGGCTTATATGCAATTCTATTTACTGCTCATTCCTTGGTCTTCTTTGAATATTCAGAAATTTATCACTGAAGTTATGGATGCCTTTGGTGTGCCAGACATGATTGCAAGGCGCTTCTCCTTAAATTCTATTATGTATGTTTGCCCAGGATGCATGGGGGTCTGATATTCACATTCACATGTTGGCTCGCAAGGCTACGCTCTTGACTGTCTTTTTGGAGAAGCTTCAGCCTTGGACTATTATGCTTTCCTGTAGGGCTACCTCCGTTATGGATACTATTTTTTGTCATTTACGTGGTTGGGGTCGTGATTTTCTTCCCAAGTTGAGAGATGGCCTTCGTGCTCGTTTTTCGGGGCTGCCCTTTGGCAGGTTGGTTGTTTGGCAAACATGCCTCTAGGCTAGATTATGATCAGTTCTTCTGTTGGTGCCGTTATTGGGCTTTGTGATCTTTATATCATGCTCATAGCATTCGGTTGTACAAGTGCTTTCAGTTGGATGTTTATCATTTCTTCGTTCCTGCTTCCATCGATCTCTCCAAGATGTGCATTCTCTCGGAGACCTTCCTCTCACCTAGTTAGAAGTCTTTTACTATTGTTATTAGTTTTGACTCGTAGGTGTCTCGTTTTGGGACAGCCATGAATGTATATTCTTTCTAATGCATAGTGCTTCTTACAAAAAAAAGTGTGTGTGTGTGTGTAGAGTTTCAAGATTATTTGATTTTGCCAGTTTTCTTTCTTTGTCTCTGTAGTTGGATTTCCTTTGTTGTCTCCATGAGGAGTCTATCTTCCAAACTCAGTATTCAAGTTTGTCATCGTGTCAGGTTCTCCCTTTTGAGTCTCTCCTCCATAGTATTGCTTAGGCGTAGTAGCATAGAATGTGAGAGTTATGATGCCATATGCCATCTATGTTACGAGCATGGTCAACAGCAGCAGTTGGAATTAATAAAATTGAAATTTTTGTCTACCTAGGCAAGGTTTTTTATTATGGTTGTCGCATGGCTATGGACACAATCTATCAATTGGTTAGCATGGCGGTGGTACTTGTTTCTTATCTTGCTTACGCTATGCCTTGGGGTCCGTTTTTGACCCAACCTAGAATCTCTTGTGTTGTTGTCCTGTTTCGGTCATGTGGAAAGCCTTTCTAGTACCTCTTCTCCCACTAATTTCCACTATTGCACCTCTTTTGGGGAGAGTGCTGCATCTTCCCAAGTGGGATTTCTTAGTCTTGAGCAAGGATATTTGAATTTGCATTCTGTGGGATATGGAGCAGCCCATACCTTTGTGTTTGGATATTGATTATGGTTTCGCGCATCCATTTCACATCAATTTTCTTCCTTCCTAAATGTGTGTTACAAGTGTAGACAAATTGGTCGCTTTGCTCAGAGATGCCCCTTGCACTCATGTCAATCTGCCAATGTGAAGAGCTCTTTGTCTATCCTTCAGGATTTTACTCCCCTCTAGTTTGAGAAGGTGCAGCAGCCAAAGAATAAAAAAGAATGGAGATGGGTGCATCCTCAGAGAAAAGATTCTGTTTCACTGTCTCCTTTGGTTCCTTTGTGAAATCTGTTCTAGGCTCTTTCAGTGCGGGATAACTTTACACCTGAACCTCTGCTGCTGTCCCGATCTCTTGATGTTCTCTCTTCCTTCAATGTTTCAACACCTTCTAGTGTTGATACTTCTGGTTCTCGAGAGCCTTCTTGAGTTCAGCAGTCTCCTTTGGTTGGAGATGAGTCTCAGCTGACCTCTCGGTCATTGAGTTGCAGTCTTTTGAGCTATAGGTAGATATCTCTCCTTCGGATATAGTTGATGATGGTATTGTGGAACAACATATAGATTTGAGAAAGCAAGATCCTCAGGTAGTTTCTCATGAACCTAAAATCACTTTTTCAGTTCAAGACACGCACCCTATGCTTCAACAAGTTTTTGACCTGGTGACACAACTGTTTTGTTTTCTTGCTTATGCCAAGAAGAATCGCAAGGGTAAAAAGAAATTACATTTTATTGATGGCACTATTGCTTCACTCAATGGTTTTTTGGTATGCGTTGGATGTTATTGTTTTAATGTCGCCACGTGCTGGCGTGTAATCTCACATTTTCCTCCTTTTTCTTTTGATCTCCATCTTTTGGGTTTCTTTCATATTTTTCTCCTTTTCCTTTTGGGTTTCTTTTATCTCATCTTTTGTCTTTTTTGACAGGTGTTGCTTTTGTACTTTTCCTTTTTGTACTTCATGGTGGATTTTTACCTCCTTTCGAGTTTCCCACACAGTAATATAAAGTATTACAAGAAAAAATGTGTGTGTGTGTGTGTGCGTGCGCGTGCTCACACGCACGCACGGACATGTGAAGTTTAAGGTCTCAAACATCGTAAAATAAGGTCGTGCACGACTATTTCTTAATGGTGACATAGTTGCAAAGACTGTGTTGAAGGTAATTGATTGATGGACAGCTGCCTATATCGAAGTAGAAGGTGTGGCAACAAGGTGGCTCACTTGAGTGTAGAAGGCATTGTAGCAAAAAAGGTATGAGGTGATTGTAGCTATGAAGAATGTCTAAGGTGACGAGCGGCTTTTCAAGCAGCGGCTTCAAAGGCCTTATGGGAAGCCTTAATATTTACTGCTATTGAGCATTAATGCTAAAAGTTCTAGCAAATGAGGAAAGCCCTTTCTCAATGATGTGAGGGCAGAGAACATTGTGAGGATAGCCACACAAGGATAATAAGGAAGATATTAGTGAGGAGGTAAAACACCATAAATGTGAGTTTTAGTCGAAGATAGATACTCCAAGAAGGTCTCTAGACTCTGGGAGCTCTAGAAACTCTCGTGAACTTGAGGTCCAACCATGCTATGGGCTATGAATAATCACGAGACATACTCACATGATTTCAAGGTGGTGGATAATGGTGAGGTTCTCTTGGAAGTTTCTTTAAACATGAAAATTGCCTGTAGCAAGTGAGTTTATACGGCAAGGTGTTAACCCAAGGTCACAATGACTCAACCATAGTTTGATCCCAAGCACAATTAAGCCCAACCTTGTGTTAACCTAGGGTCTCCTAAGGTTATGTAAAAGCTTACTTGACCTCACTTGCCAATTCAGGTCAAGCTAAGCTAATCCAAAGTGGGCTTGTCCAACTCAAGGAACTCAAGTGCATTCAAGTTGACCAAATCTCCAAAGGTTCAGTAAGGTCAAGTGCCACATCATCATCCACTAAAGTCAATTTGGCCCCTTCCATTCCAAATCACTTTGAAATATTCTTTAAGCGTTTTGAAAACCCATAATCCAAAAATTCGCACATTTGAGGCCGTAATTGGTCCAAATCAAATTGTTCCAATAGTAGTCTTCAAAAAGAGTCAATCATAGTCAAGAGAATGTAACTCGATTTTTTTGTAATTACATGTTTCACCCTTGTTTATTTCCCAAGAGCGTCATGAAATTGTTGAGGCATTTATTTTATATTTAAACGTTTGAGTATGTAAAGCTATTGACATTCTATCATCATGCTTGAATGGCGTAGTAGATGGAGAGAAGGGTGTAAGGTCATGTTGGTGGTTGTATCCAAGTCTCTAAGAAATTCTGCCTTTTCGTGCAGGAGGATGTCCTTTATGCTAGGCAGCAAACAACAGGCATTGTTGAGATTGAATTCAGGTGAGTTCTCATTATATTTGCTAGGATATAATTTTTCATTGGCAAAGAATGAATTAAGAAATGAGGTAAAACTGAGCATTTGCCTCAAGGTTCTAAACTAATTTCACTCATTATTCAATGAAATAGCCTCAATCAGACAAATAGAGATCCCAAAAGAGATTTGGCAACTAAATTGCAAGAATTTTTTGCCGCATTAGTTAATTTTAAATCCATCTAGGTGCCAATTATTCTCATTCTTGCTCCAAAATTCATTCAATTCCATCTTTGATGACATAAATAGTTTCTAATAGGGTGACGGGTCCTTGAATAGATCATAATAGGTTCTTTTCCAGAGAAGTTAACTCTCCATAGATGATTGTCAATGCTGTCAAAAAGGGGCTTTGTAGGAGATCAAGTCAAACATAATCCAAAATCTTATGTCCTTTGGGAAGTAGATTGTGTAACCCAAATGATATTGCTTGCAAAATGTGGTACCAATCTGATGGATACTTCTACATAAATTGCTATTTTTGCCTATGTTCCCTGAATATTGTTTAATGGAAGAATCTCCATCAATTTGGCTTCAATCATTCCAAAACTTGGTAAGCAATATTAATATATCAAGTGATTCTGCTTGCAAAATGTGGGTTTGATATGCTCCTTAGATCTTCAGACCGCTGACGTTGACTGCAAATTGCTTTACAGAGATATTTTGAAATAGCCCTAGATTGCTCCAAATTCATTATTTATACAGATCGTTCTTAGGGTAGCAAGGCGACTTATATGATGCTTGAAAATGTACGTTTGCACCGATTTTGAGATTTGCCTGACATGTAGCTGGGTTCACTTCATTTTGAGTTGGCACTAGGACATAGTGGACTGCAGCAAGAGGAGCTAGCTGATATGAGGGCAGAGTAGATTAGCGGGAAGAGACGACGGCTTGTGGAGTCAGAGACATAGAGACCACGCATAGGGTAGTGACTGACTCGAGCACACAAGATAGAGGTCTAGCATGTTTTGGCTCTACTTAGAAGGTACTGTCAGAGTTGGGGTTTTGCTCTTGATATGGCCCACTGGCTACAAAGATCACGGAGGCCACACCCCCCATCTCAGCAAGAGACGACTTGACAGAGTCAGATATGATATATTTTCATATCCCATCGGAGGACTCCCATGGCACCAAGATGATCATTGATCACATCTCCTACTCTTTCGCAAGATCTCTGAGTTTTGAGTTTTGAGTTTCAAGTTCTAGTTGTTGAGTTTCCTAGTATAGCACTGACTAAGGGCCCTAGCAAGCCCTTGCATCAGCCCATAGTGGCTTGGATGAGTTTTTTAAACTGTACCTTGTCTCATAGGCCCATGAGGCCTCATGAAGACATTAAGATGTCCTTGATGCATCTACATCTCTACTTTACCTATGCTAACATGCTTCTAGCTTCTCCTCGTATGGAGGCCTTACAAATGAGCAACTAAGCTATGGTGAAGGATGGTAGAGGGGGGAGGATTGACCTCCAAGATGGAACCCTTGTTGACAAGCTGTCAAAGAGGGCATGAGGAGTGGATCTAGGTTCGCTGGTTTTGCAATAATTCTTTCTATCTCACTATTGGGTGCTGATGACATCAGTGGGGATGTCATAGTAGCTAGTCCCTGCTATGCATGATGGAGTTTGTGGTTTTCAACCTTATGAGTGACTATCATGGGATTGATATTGCATTATGTTGTTGTTTTTAGAGGATGAGTTTGGGCATGTTCTTGGACTCGTCACTCATCTAGGCATATGCTTTTGCCGTGTTAGCGCACATGCAAATTTCACCTTATGAAGTTTTTGCCCATGTTGTGGCCTGCTGGTTTTGCGATAATTCTTTTTATCTCAAGTGGTGTGTTGCCCTATCAGCTAGATTTAGATGCTCGTCTGGGAGAGACTAAAATGAAATCGTTTAGTCTAACAAGTAGTTGTAGCTTGAATGAAGAGATTATGGACTATCTTTTGATTAGCCTTCTCCTTTAGTGCTAGCCTTCGTCATGGCTGAGTCTGCCCTTCGCCTCCGGAGTGTCCACAGAAACTTAGTATGGAGACTTTGTATAAAATGATGCACTAGTATGTGTGGGTGTGTGGATTTGTATGTATGAGAGCATATATTTATACTATGGTCCACACCCATTGTTGGGCGCTGATGACTCAGTGGGGATGTCATAGTAGCTAGTCCCTGCTAAGTTTATGGTTTTCAACCTTATGAGTGACTATCATGAGATTGAAACTACACTATGTTGTGTTTTTAGAGGATGAGTTTGGGCATGTTCCTGGACTCATCTAGCATTCTACAAGCTAGTAGAACTGTCATGGATGATGAATCCTGCAAGCCTATGGTGTTTTTTTGACAAGTTGTATTTCATAGCGCTCCTAAGAAGATTTGCAGGCCATTGTATAGCTCGGCACCAACTGAATAAATATTGGCCCCATTTGGCGTTTAGGTAGAGAGGAAGGAAGTAGCATGGCAGGTGGATGAACTCTCATGAATTTTGTCCTTTAAGATGCAATATCATAAGTAAGTTTTATGAGAACAGAAGTTTGCATGGGCCTACCTCTCAAACATCAGGATGCATGTGATAATGTTTGTTCAGAAATGTTGCATGGTTTTTTGGGATTTGATTGTTTTGTCTCGTGGTTTCCTGGAATTGGATGTCCATTGTAAAATTGTCTTATGGAATAATGTATCTGGGACTTGATGACAAGGGCACCTTAGAAATAACGTTCATGGTTTTTATGCACCTATTTCTTCTTGCTAATGCTTTAGTGAGGTCTTTGCATCTGCTGATCAATATTGTACTAAAGAAATAGGCTTGAGAAAAGTTCCAGGTGGGAACTCAGGAGGAAGTCTATAGTTTGTTGTATGCACAAGTCACAATAAGGAAAAAGTGTAGTAGCAACTTCTAAATATTCTTAAATGCGAATTGTTGAGTAAGTTCAATTTTGACATATGGATTGCCATCAATTTGATGCATAACTGATTCTTGGTTTATGCTGCACAGGCCCATTCAGAATCCCAGAAAGAGAGGTGAGGTCTACAGGTTGTTTGATGTTGGAGGTCAGCGGAGTGAGCGGAGGAAATGGATTCATCTATTTGATGGTGTTACGGCTGTGATCTTTTGTGCTGCTTTGAGTGAGTAAGTGCATCTGGCAATAATCTCTAGTCTGAGGCTGAAAGGATGGGAGTCTTAAACTTGCATATGCATTGTGGAAATCGATGATAATATCTCTTTCTATGGAAAATAAAGCTGAATTAGCTAATTTAATAGGTTTTGCTTTTAACTTGCCAATATTTTTATGCTTCGCAATCAGCTGGTGCCTTGCTGATCGATACTTAATGCTTTTACCCTTCATCAAAGGATAGAAACTTTGGGATGTTCTTCTGCGTGATACACTCCTGTGCATGGACACAAAAGTTCATGAATGTTTGGTGGTTTTAGCAGCAAGTTATTTAGGTGCAAATTTTTAGAGGGAACCTCCTTTTGAACACAGCTTCTTAGTGCTTGTATTTCTGCCTAGGCAGATGAGATTGCATCTCTTGGCATGATTTGTCAGAGGTACACCTTTCTTATGTTTGATTCGTTTTTACAGCTTGCTTAGCAAGTCCCAATGAGGCCTTAGCTCTGTCTAGATGAACTGTTCTAATGAGTTGCCTGACCACTTCTTTCCATGCTCCAGACTTTGGAAGGCTGCCTTCCCACATCAACACTGCTTGATCAAATGTCTAATTCGTCTCATGTGGGGTGAGTCCAGGTACGACCAGATGCTCTTTGAGGAAGAAACAAAGAATCGAATGATGGAGACAAAAGAGCTTTTTCATTGGCTTTTGAAGGAGCCATGGTTTGAGGTCAGGCTTTATGATGTTTGCTGTATATAATGTCAGTTAAGCCATAGGGTTGTTTGTGCACCCATGCACATACAAGGACAATTTGTTCCTGTTTCAAGTGTGCATGTGTGGGCCGATCTTCTTTACAGAAATATCACGTTTAAAATGAAAAAGTTCATAAGGCTAACAATGTTGCTTTTTCTTGTCTGCCTATCTTGTGGCAATCCGAACTGCCTGATGGTTGTATTCTTTATTTTGCATTTTGGGGATCTTAAGCAGAGGACGTCTTTCTTGTTATTCCTGAATAAGTTCGACATCTTCGAGAAGAAGGCATTGAAGGTATAGTAATGCAAATTTACGTTTTGAAGTAATGTTAGGGTTTTCTGTAACGCTAGAAAAGCTATAGTGAATGGTCAACTAGGAAAAAAAGAAATGTGTGATGCAGCTTTCAAGCTGGTGTGGTAACTTCTTGTGCTGACTGGTGTGAGTATATTAAATCTTTTACTTTCATGGCTTCAACACCTGCAGACGTTGACCTCAGTCAAAAACACAAGCTGAAAGAGTGGAAACGTATCTTTTATTTAACTCACGATCCCTATAGCTCAAGTATAAATCTATGTTTGATGTTAGGTCCCTCTGAATACTTGTGATTGGTTCCGAGATTACACTCCTTTGACATCGGGCAGTGAGGAGATCAATCATGCATACGAGTATGTTCACTGCTGTGTGCTGGAACACCCTTGTCTGATCTTACTTTTATATTGGTGTATTATATAACCATGTCAATCATCATGGGTGAATGTGTTTGCTGAAATTTTCCTCGTGTTTTCTTCAGATTTGTCAGGCAAAAGTTTCAAGAACTCTATGACCAGAACACTCCCCGTGGCAGAGTTGACAGAGTCTTCAAAATTTACAAGACCACTGCCCTCGATAAAAACCTTATAGAAAATACATTTCGTCTGGTTGATGAAACTCTGACACGCAAGCGATTGGTGGAAGCTGGTCTGCTCTGAATTGCAGATTCATGTCTTCATTCTATTGTAATCCCAATCGTTCCATATATGTGGACCCTAAATTGATAGTTCACATTATTCTTCCCGTCCCCATTGGTTCTGTAGCAGAAGTTCAAAGCAAATGTTCTTTCAAGCAAGAAATTGGTTTATTGTATATAGGGCCAGCATTTATGCGGAAATCTTAAGAAGGTTCTGAAATGTTATCCTGTTAGGAGTATTCTTCTCTTTGAAGTTTTAACATGGGCTGATCAGACGCTGCCATGGACTACTCTTTAAAAAAGGAAAAGAAACTTTGCCATGGACTACTCTTAACATTGACTAATTAGTGTCAGCTGCCCTGTAAGTCCTCTAATTCCTTTTATCATTAAAATGATGTGTAATCCTTCTAGAGCCCTTGAATTACTCTAGGCACAGAAACCTTCGACTATTATTGCAATCAGCTAGCTTTGCTCCTCGGCCAGCCCTATGCCCAGGTACTAATCATCTTGCCCCTTTCTTGCCTTGAGGCTCAGAAGAAGAGAGGGCAGGCAGTTGGCATGCCGAAGACTTCCCTCCCCCCCCTTTTCTTTTGGACTGACTGACTTAGGTCGTCCCTTTGTGTTTGTTTTTTTGTCTCTCACTTTCAGCTAGCCACCTTCGCCACCCTCTTTAATCTGTTTCTTCGTGCTACTTCTGTGTACCACTATTTCAAGTTGTAATGACCTTTGTTTCCTGTTTCGTGTTCGTTGCCTTTCGTTTTCTTTTACTCTTGTTTGTCCTTATTAGCCCACACGATTCCTTCTTACAGTTGTACGATACCTTCTTGTTGCTACGTCAGTTCCACTTATTTCATTTTTCTTTGCCTTGTCTACTTGCTTGCAATCTTCTTTTTAGATCTCATCTTTGTTTTCTTGTTTTTGCCTCGTCTGTTGTCAGTCTGCAACAGTCTCCTGTTGTACTGTCCACCTTCTTGTTTGCTTCTACGCGAAGCTGCTTCAAATTCGGTTTATAGACAGGGCCGTCCTTTTTGAGAATCGATCGGGGGAGCAAGGATGTTGAACAGAAATCTCAGGAGTGTGTAGACCCTTAACGATCTTTCCCAAAATTGCATTGATATTGTTTGCAGAAGACCCATACTTGCAAGCAACCATTTCTCTCCATCCGCAATGGTGCGATGCCCATTAAAAAAACCAAGTCATTGTTAACCAAGTTTCCCAAAGGCAATCTACCATCTACATGAACCTGAGCATCCCACAACAATGGTGATCTCTTTTGAATTCGTTCACATGCAAACCAAGTTCTGGAGTAAAACTGTCATTCCATCACATTGCTGCGCATGTGCACGCTATGGAGATCGGATCCATAGTTTCATATGGAGAGATTCTAGAGGTCGAAGAATATGCACTTCTGGAATTCAAGTTTTGTAAATCTGTTGCTAATTGGGTTATTCCAATTCAATCAAAGGAAGAACCCAATGCAGTCATTTAGTTGCAAGGCTCATATGGGAAATTATCAAAGGAATTGAGATGAAGCCCAAGGATGTGACGGATCTAACAACAAGAACCGGGACACTGTCATGGAATATATATATATATATATAATGCTAAAAATATTATTTACTTGTAGCAATGAGTGCTTTAAATTATTTCTCGATCTTCACATGTGTGTTTTCTTTCAAAGTTTATAATAAAGAAGATTGTCCTTGTGGAAGGTTGCAAGGCAAGTCTTACGATGCTCGTCGTGCCACTAAGTTGTGAAATAGCGGAGGATGTATTTTGGGATTGACTTGGCTAGGTGATATATTACCTTTGGTCCAGTGGTCTTATGTGTCAATGGCCATCTCTATTTCTCTGGTGCTTCAATATGAATGTTTTTGAATATTTGCTATTTTAGTAATGCACAGTTTTCCACGTGATGCCACTCCAAAACTCCCTCTTGAGGACTAGATCTAGTAGAGACTTGAAGTTATCAAACTTATTCGTTCTTGTGACACAAGGTTAGCTTCCAAGTGGCTAATAAATTTGGCATTGACTTGAGATGCACATGCTTCTAGCTTTGTGTTTTATTGCTCCACTATAGTTTTTCCTTAGGTCATTCAAGCTTATTGGAAAGGGCATATGTACGTCTTCTAGTAGCACATGCTCTTGTATTTGACGTAGTATGGCTTGTTTCCCTTAAACATCTTGTGCCCAATCCCCATATCAAGGTTCTCTACCATAAAATATCATCTATAGCTGTATTCACTCATCCCATAGTTGAAAGAGTATGTTGTGAATAATTACGTTTTGTGTGGCTATTGTTTATGTAATTGTAAATGATAAATGGTTTACTTACCATTTTGATAATTTACTAGCTAGTTCTATGAAGTAGCTAGTTCTTTAAATAGCAAACAATATGTGAGCTATGCCTGTCTCGAGTTGTCAACTAATCTTAAGCATATTTTTTATGATGTTAGGGTGAAGGTTGATGATGTCAAGAAGACTAGAAATAAGGATAAGGACTTATAGGCACAAATAAATCTAGGCATACATACGCGTCCACATACACAAGTTTTCCACCTATTTTGGGGATATATCCTTGTATAATAAAATGTACATGGCCAACATTATAAGATTTACTAGCACATTAAACCCAAGAACATTAAGACAATTGCATACAAAAGGCAACAAGCAATGCATAACCAATATGATATGATGGGAGAAACCCACCAACACATTAGATCCAACATTACTAGAAATAAACATATCAAAACATTAGATCCAACATCACAAAAGAAAAACATATCCTTAAATGCAAGAAATACTGCATCTCCAATATGATATAATGTGAGATACTTGGTAATATTCCTAAGCAATCATGATCAAGAAAGTACATATGAAAGTGCTTGTATGCAACTCAAAATCCATTTCCAATAAGATTACATGGGAGATTTTCACTACATTGGGGGATGATAAAATCATATGAGGATGCGCTTCCAATATGCTTGGAAGATTTTCACTAGAATGTGGGATGATACATCATTTTCAAAGTCCTTGAATAAACAAACAATGTCATTATAGGGTTGTGGGATATTTTCACTAGTCATTCTTGAATGTATCAAAGGATGCAATTAAATACAATGGAAGAATTGCACGACAGTGATGGATCCAACATTATCGATGCAATGAACAATGACATACACAATGGACTTTGGGTGATGTATTTTAAATGAAAAGGATAAACTCTTCGTTAATAGCCCACTATATGTATATTGAATAATATTATAATCTACATAAAATATATTATGCTAGCATGGGTCTACAACAATGAGGACATCGTCACTAATCCATATGCATTATTCTATAGGACACATTTTTCTTGGATTGTGACACATCATACACTCAATCATTAGAATTATGTTTCTCCTTCTAGGACAATGACCTAGTCATTTCACCTAGTAGTTTCATATTTGTTTGAGATATAAACAACATAGCTTTTTACCTAGTTGGCCTCAATCCTTTAAACTTGGTTAAATAATTCAATTTTGCAATAAAATCATCTATCTTCATGTGTTTTATGCTTTCATAGCAAGGCTCATGACCATGCACACCCACCAATGATGATGCCTTTGAATCTCTTACCTTTTGATGCTATTCAATAGTTAGGACATGCTGTTCATAACTCGTTTCCCTCTAGTCACCCATTCTAATTTTATCTTAAGCAAGTAAAAAAAGGCTATAGATTACCTCATCAAGTAACAAGCTAACTATGCCAAAAGACAAGATGATGAGTGCAAGAGGAGGACATATAAGACAATTTGTGAGGTGGGCCTAGATGCATTAACATTTTACATGACCAAGTAGACGAAATAAAATTTTACACTTAATTTTACACACATCCTCAATTTGTATCTTGGTTTGATGTCTTATTAAAGATAGTGCCATTTAAAGCATCTAATAGATTGGCCACAATGGTGAACTAATTCAACGCTCATCAATCAATACTAGGTGCAATGTATTATCTATCTTGGGTTCATAATTATTGAAGAAGAAAATTGCGAATAGCTAGGTAGCCTTATTTATCTATCTTGGGTTCATAATTATTGAAGAAGAAGAAGAATAATGTTGAGCATTCCATTGTAGAGTAGCCTAGATGGTAACTCATTCCTGAATTGATAAAAAGAGTTCAAAAAAGTTTTCACCTGTTGATATGGACATCTCGCCATCTTGAGTAGACTTTGAGTCATTAATGTATCTCACTATTGATTCTACCACCACATGGTTGATTTATGTAAAGTTTGTCAAACCTTGATACACAAAATGCCATAACCTTGAGGAAGATCCTTTTCACCTTAGGGTGTATATGGCACAACATTCCACCTAATTTGGATGTGTCTTTGTCAATTGATGATACGATTCCCCTTGTTCCATGCCATCCCAATAGCTATATTTGTATGAACTAGCCTAGCTAATTCTATTGCATCTTTTTTGCATAATCTTGGATTTGATGTGCTAAGAGAGTGACCCTTTGGTCCCTTAACCTCGTTAAACTTTCATATAGTCTCTTCACTATGTCGGTATACCAAAATGGGGCTAGTTTGAAGATTCAATCGCTTTATTAGCTTGGAATTAATATTGTTGTGAATAGTTGTTGAGTCAAACAACACAACTACACTATGGTTGACTGGATTGCCATCATACTCACTAGAACCCATTTATATTGAACAACTATTTCCATTCCTTGGACAATCCTTTATCTAAACCATCAATCTTCCTTTCTACCTTTCTTCTTTTTGAAATTTCCTTTTCACGCCAAACGTAGAACTTGGCTACATGCCCCCACTACTTGCCTTTATTGTTCTAGTTAAATTATCATCTACTAACTAGCAAACTTCTTTACAACTTTCCTTTGAAATATTAACATATTTACATACTTTTCTTGAGATACATGAGACAAAAAGTCCTTATACCTGAAAGCTATGGAAACAACTTTGCATAAGGCAGTTGCATGCGCGCACACGCACACGCACACTTTTTTTTGGGGCAAAAACACACTCACACACACACACACACACACACACACACACACATTTTTTTTCTAAGTGAAAACTTTGAGTGCTTTATATTGCAAGATAGCTATCCAGAAAAAAACTGGTAAGCGAAAATAGTACACACACACACACACACACGTGCACGCGATGCATGCACACACAAACATGCGCATGCACAGAGAGAGAGAGAGAGAGAGAGAGAGAGAGAGAGAGAGAGAGAGAGAGAGAGAGAGAGAGAGAGAGGTATAAGCTTAATGTAACTTTAGCTATGACTTTAAGGCCCTAGAGAGACGTTACAACTGGGTTAGATTTAGTAATGCCCATACCATGCAAACAAACAACACAATCGACAAAGAGAAAACAAAATTTTTAAATACTATTAGTCAAGTGTTCACAATTTTATAGAAGGAACATCAATCTAGCTGAGATCTATCTGTATGCTACATATGCTAACCCTTCTTTCTCATATTCCCAAGATCACACTTTACACAACTCTATCAATTGATCTCTTATTAATAAATCACCATGTCAACTCATTTTATTGACCAATTTGGAAAACATTCGTGTTGTTGGAGTGGCTCAAATTGATGGCTTAGCCCTCAACAAATTGAACTACCAAGGAACTTGTATTACCAATATGCATCCTAGACCACTATAACCAAGTGGTTTATAACACTCTTATCACACTTAATGACCTAGTGTCTTCCAAGGATGTGAATGAGCCAAAACTCCTTTGAGCAACAACTTCTACCCACTTTACCTTTTTGATTATCTATGACCAATGCTATTTCAAATGAAAAGCTCCACTCCTATTATCTATCGCCACTGTTATTGTAAACCAAAAGCTCCACTAGGACACTTCCCACCACCCTCAACCAAATAAGGTCTCATAACAAATTTTTAGATACAAATTACATAACCATAATGAAACCCTATTAATAGGTGAGATGACCCGCAACGCTTTATGCACATCTTCAAATTAGCTCACTTCCCACTACAATCAACCACTCAAAGCTAAGTTATCACAAATTACGGTTTACAAGTCAAATTTCATCATCCGCTCACTTCCCACTACCGTCGACCAAGCAAAGCTTTGAAACCAAAGTTTCAAATACGAATTGAATAACCACAAAGAAACTCGATTAAAAAGTCAAAACTTCATCAGCCAAACACATGCATGCAAGGTCTTCCTAACACCATGAACTCTAAATAAAACCACGCACATAGTTACGGTTATTCAAACCTTTGCATTGTATTGAAAGCACTCTATCGCAACCGATCCATTTGAGTTCACGTATAATAAAACATTGCGACTTTGAAGTAACGCCATTTGTTTAATTAAGGACCACACAGAGAACAAAAGCGATTTTAAAAATGAAGAGGGGGTTCCTCCTCCAAAGCAGCCAACGTAAATTAACGACAGATGAATGAAAAAAAAGCTGAGCTCAGTGGCTAGACAGCCAAGTCACAGAAAGCTTTCTTACATGAGGAATCTAAAGCACAGGCTGAAAGGCCTGTTGCCCTGTTAAACCAGGGCAAAATAATGTATAAACAGTAGTGTCTGGAGGATAGCAAGTCATCCTCCAGCGCTCATTTAGACCTGTTTGAGCGTCCCACAACTGAATCTAAGAAAGATATCCTGTCCCTTTCCCAAACATGATTCCAACGAATCAGTTGGAACTATTGGGATTTACGGGATCAACTTAAGAAACTTGCTCTTCCGAGTGGCAGATTAGCTTCTCCAATCTCGAGAAAATTCCGAACTCAGCTCAAGATAATTCCGAACCCAGTTGCTAACATATGAATTTTCTGCAATTGGGTGCTCCACAAAGGCAAGGAACTTTCCTGTTTTCAGGATCAAATAAGTAGTCATATGTTAGCTCTTCTCCAGCCTTGACAAATTTCCGAGCAATCAAGATGATGCAGGTTCCGCCAGGTCTGTTAACTTGGAAGATGCGTGCATAGCAATTGGGGGAGCATGAATGATTTATCAGGCGTGCTATGTTTCCCTTCTCTGTCGCATCAATTACAACATCATCACTTACCTTGAAAAGGTAACAGTCTTTTCTCTCCGATAGATACCTCCTCTCACGTAAATCTGCAATGCTTCTCCTCACAATCTCCCCTCTGTATTCCACCACCATCTCGCCCTCCTGAATAGAACGACGAGCAAACAGCCCCCACTTATGTATGGCCGACTTCCCAAAGCAAATTCTGAACTTTTGGGTCTTTTCAAGGTGCGCTAGTCTCTCCTCGATTGACAACATCTCCCTGGGTTCAAGCTGCTTCCTCACCTTTTCAATGTCCTCTAAGGAATGCCACGAGTAACCTGCTGGCGTGTGGGCAATAGCTTCCTTATCAACATTCTTTTTCAGCGTCCAGTGCTGTGGACTGTAGAGAGAGCACCTAGAAGCTGATGGCAGCTCACAGGGTCTGCTGATAGAGGACTTTTCGGATGCATTTGCCTCCGGCTGATCAGCAACACTATCCACGTTTCTGTCGACTTTGGTTTCCTTGAGCAGCTCTGCTTCATATGCGGTGAGGACCAATTTGGCGTCTGGATTTGGAGCCCTGTGTAAGGCACAGTACGACATCTTTTTTATGGTCTGGATGCCATCATTGTCCGTGAGTGTCCGCAGCTCCATTCGGTAGCCTGCTCTGAGAGCACAAGTCACATGATATGTGGTACTGCATTCATCACACGTGATGCAAGCTCCATGAACCTGCTTGCACAATTCACATTGCTGACGGAATTTAGCCGGGTTGATGTCCAGCAGACCATCTGCAGGCTCCATTTTTACTACACTGCGGAAAAACACACGCTCGATGAACCATGCACAATACACATGCACCCAAAGGTCCTGAATTGTGGTAGGCTTAAGTGCTCCACCTTTCACAGGGCACAGGCAGCATTCCCGTTCTATTGAAGGAGTTTCACAAGCTCGGCATATGAAGGAGCTACCAGTTTCAGAAGCTCTCACTCCATAGCATTCTTCATGCACCGCTATCTGGCACCTGTTGCACACAAGAATCTGATTGTAGTCAAAATCTTCCACCCAGTGGCACACCGCACATTTTTCTGGCGTCCATTTTACCACCACGGGCTCGTATGGTTCCTGAAGACGTGCTCTCAATACCTGTTCCTGTGATTGCACTTTGAATGCAAGACCTTCTGCACCACGTTCTGTCATGGATTGAATCCACGACAACAGAGTCTTGCTCGAGTGTTTGAGCTTAATGCTCACTTTCCACTTCTTGCTTCTGCAACCAGTATGGGCCTCCCATTTCGATAATCCCATCATTCTCCCTTCTCGGCAAGTTTCGCACCTGCAGATAACTTGGTGCAAATTCGGGAAATAGGCAGCCTCCATGCCATAACAGATGACAGGCAGTGAGCGTGGAACAGTAGGGCAATCTTCCTGGCTTTCCTTCTTTTTTGTTCGGGTAGGTCTGGATAATTGTAGTGCTGCTTCAACGATTGCCAGATCTAAATCTCTCGGCCGACTATCCATGCATGTCTGATTCTGGAATTTGTCAAAATCGTCAATAAACTGGAAAATTTCCTCAGAGTTCACCCATGAATAATCCCTATCTCGGCCCTTCCCTGCGGAAGGGCCGAAAAACATTACGCAGAGGCGGTCAGGCGGGCACGATTTGCGCAGGCCTTCAGGAGCTGCTCTCACGGGATCCACGATTTTTGCAGGCCAAGCACGATCCTTGCGCTTGCGGGATTTGGCCCAAACAATATCCCCAACACCAAATTCCGTAGAGGCATGCAGGGTTTGAATAGTTTTGCCTACATTTGGCCGCTTGGCGTCGCAACTGGGCACAGGATCAAACCTAGGGCGTTTCCCCAGGCGACTTCCGAAACCATTTCCAATCTGCGGAGGGGAAACGGGGGCAGGAGCGCGCGAAGCCAGAGGAGGCTGGAAGGGGGAGAGGGCGTCGATGCGGTGGTCGCGAGCAAGAAGAATCGGGGTGGAATCGTCGGAGGAATCGGCGGAGGAAGTGCTGGTGGGGGGGAGGATACGGAATCGGGGACGTTTGGAGGGGTGGGAGGAGGAATGGGGGGGGAGGGAGGGGGGAGCGCGTTTACGGCGGGGGGGGGAGGAGAAGCCACAGAATTGGAGGGGCATGGTTGAAGCAGAGAGGAGGGAAGAGGGCGAAGCAGGGCAAGCAAGAAACAACAGAAAGCACGATGACGAAGAAGAAGAAGAAGAAGACTTTACGTGCGTGCGGAGGCAAAAAAACAAAAAACATATAAGAGAGATGAGAAGAGGAGTGTGAAAAATTTTGGGCGAATTGTTTGGGTGGTTGCAGCAGGCAATATATACTTACGTCCACCAGAGGATGAATGGGTTGCTTATATATATATATGTGTGTGTGTTTGTGTGTTTGAAGATGAAGAAGAGAGATTGATTGATTGTATTTGTTGTTTGTTGTTTTATATATTTTGTGATTGTGAAGAAGAACAAGAAGTTGTCCGCCGATTTTTTTGAAGTTCGTTGGACGCTCGGAATTCCGTCGGTTGGGTCGACTTTCTCTGTATTTCTGTTTTGTGTTTGTGTGTGTTTTTGTGTGTGTGTGTGTGTGTGTATTTTGTGCTCTGTTCTTTCTTTCGTTCTTCTGCGTTGTGGGTTTTCTTGTATTTTGTGTGTGTTGTGAATTGCGTTGGATGATGATGATGATGATAATGATGGTCGTAGCTTCCAAAACCCTCAAGCCTCACAACTCACCAGCGCCCTCTCCTCTCTCTCTCTCTCTCTCTCTCTCACACACACACACACACACACACAAGCCAGCCCTAACACCCCCCTCCCAAAGCACTCTTCTCTCTCTCTCTCACTCTCTCTCTATCACTTCTCTCTCTCTCTCTCTCACACACACACACAAACAAACAAAAGAAATTCTCTCTCTCACACACTTTTTTCTGTGTGAAATCTCTCTCTCTCTCTCTCTCTCTCTCTCTGTCTCTCACCCACACACACACACACAGCACATCAGTGTCTACACATGCACACATGCACAAATTTCACATAAATCAAAGTTAACATTTGATCCCTCATCCTAAGGTCAAAGATAAGGGTCGACTACTCTACGTACTTCTCTTGGGCCGTGGGAGTTGGTGAGGGCCCCATGCTTGCTTGCTAGCAGATGACATTGTGCTTGACATCATGGTTTCCTTTGGTCCATCCGAGGCCAAGTCACCTTGAAAGGCTCAAAACTACGACTGTGCATATCATGTTGATGTTTATAGATGCGAAGAGGTATGTCTAACTTGCATGAGGTTCCAACTAAGTAGCAGCTCGACCTATATCATGAGGGTAGCCTCTCACTAGATGTCCCATCTATCTTCATCGATACATAGCCTTGGGAGTCCTAAAACCTCAACACTTAACCCTCTTTGAGAGCTTACCCCCCTCTAGGGTCTCAAGAAATATATCTACAGGTAGGGACTTGGGTACTTTGCAATCAGCCTGAGCCAAGGAGCCCTTCATATGCAACAACCGAGGGCATTGTAGGCATGGACTCCAATATTGTGCTAAAAGACTCTTTGATAGGATATAGAATGGAATGATACTCATTTGGAAGGACAAGAAAATGAAGTGTCACTAGAAGCATGGCACATGGTGCACCAACTCCATGTTATCAACTGGTGAAGCCATGGTACCATGGTATAAAGAACACTAGATGTGGGCTGAGGAAAATTAGGCTATGGTCCACAAGGGCCTTGGTGTGTTGGGGGAACCCAGTTGGCGAAAAAAACACCTCCCATTGGTGGTGACCTTTTCAATATGGTCACGCTCTAAGACCAAAATCACCTGTATCCAATAATGAACCTACAATGCATCCCACCAGTGCTTTTCCTGAAGGGACTCAAGGGAAATCTTCACCTATTGTTTATCCTTTATGGAAAGTATAATTTGAATGGATGTAGGAGTTGAGGGAGCTTCCACGAGAGCCCCTCCATCTAAGAGGAATTAGGACAGAAGAGGCAAGGAAAAAGAGTGAAGGGAAAGGAAGGTTGGGGAAAGCGGGGAAAGGGGAGAAAAGGTGCCATGGAGAGAAACAACCCCAAACAAAGGGGGATGCAAACAAGGAAGCTTGAGCAAAGCATTGCATCCTTGCTCCAATACTCCCACTTGGCAACTACCCACACTGGTATACAACCTAAAAAGTCAAGAGAAAGAGCTACAACCACAAGGAGGTAGCAGGGGCAAAGAAAAGCTCCTCAAATAAATACCAATGACGGGGGGGGGGGGGGACTGTCCACCAAGATTGGGTGGGGTAAAGGTGGCATGGGTGGAGGAAAGAAACACCAAGAACAATTTCATACAAGGTATTCATGGGTATCACGGTAGGGGAAGGAAGTGCACAAGGTGCCCTCTAGGTAGGGGCGGGTAGTACAAAAAAGTGGAAGGTGGCGCATGAGAGTAGCGAGGGGGTGGAGAGAAGTAAAAGGGGTGGAGGGCAGAGGCAAAGGGTAGCGGATAGGTATATAGGGAGCCTTGCAGTGCACAAGAGCAAGGATCTCTGTTCTTCATGTCTAGCTTATGAAAAATTGGGGATGGATAGTTCTAAGTTCTGGAGTTGAATTGTGGAGATTGTTGATTATTGAGTAGGTTTTGACATTGTGTGTTGCGTAAATTTTGGCATTGCCATGATTTTTTGAGGATAGACATTTGATACTTACAAAATCATGAGTTGAGAGTGCCTATCTACTCTGAGAGGTACAATCATATATAGATAGTCTTATGTTGTATATAATCACCTTGTACAAATTTGATACAATGAATAGAACACCCTTTTCTTCAAGGAAGTGTTACATTTGAGCAATCAATGCATTGTTTTCTATCACACTAGTTCACATTTGACCATACCTTTGAGAACAATGTTGCCTTTTCTCCAAGAATAGTTTTGCCTTTTCTCTAAGAACAGTGCTATCTTTGAGCAACCAACTATTGTCTACTATCATACCAATTCACATTTTCCATCACTCTTCTGCACCTATGAACGATGCTAAGGGCATGATGAATTGTGAGCATGTTGAGTCCATCTTCCATTAACCAAATGCTTCCTTAAATAGTTTAAAAAGTTGATACAATGAATAGAAAACCCTTTTCTTCAAGAACAATGTTACCTTTGAGAACTACTGCATTGTCTACTATCATATCCATTCACATTTGTCCATTGCTCTTCTGCATCTACAAACGATGCTAACTACATGAGAATTGTGAGCATGTCGAGTCCAAAATGCTTCCTTAGGAAATTTAGAAATAGGAATATTGACTTTGTAGGAGCTCAAAGCATTGACAAAATGTAGGTCCAAAAATAGACGACCTACATATTAACATCACACAATTTGCAGTTAACATTTTTGGTGATTTTGCTAGGGAATCTCTGCATCGAATATGTGAATGAAAGAAGATGGTCTACAAGAATGGAAAAAGGACATTGGCACTGAGGAAGAAGCGGGATGTGAAGAAGAAAGGTAATGGTACCAAATACTTCCAGAAGAGATATGGTTTTGAATCAATGCCATGGTTCAAGAAGTGGCAAGGCTGATGTAGAATTTCAATGAGGAGCATTCACTAGGCCATGGGAGATCAAAGTGGGAATGTGCATCCATGGTGAGTGAGTTAGGAGTAGGAACGAGAGCTCACTATAGAGCATCTAGGGCCAGAATACAAAGATAAAAATGGAAGAGCCTCCTTTTGATGAGCCTAGGGGCTGCCACTAATCTAAAGTTGTTGCTCACTAAAGAAGTTAAACTATTGTGGATCAAATGCTTCTTGCTAGAGTGGAGGAGTGGGGAACTGATTTTACAGGCTTTGCTCCCCCTTACGTGCACCGACCACTAGTAGACTATAGGACAACTCCCCTGTTCATGTAGCTACTATTCAAATTGCCTCGATTGATGATGTGGTAGGTAAGTAGCACTTTAGGTCCTTTTGGTTGCTTGCATGATTTTGACTATCTGTGTGGAAGTCGAACCCTTGGTTGTTGCTTCCCTACTATCATGGCTGCCTACTTGGCATCCACGGTGATTGTTGCTACTTCTTATGTTTTGTTTATGTGGTATTTATGTCAACTACTGATGTTGTTTTGCTAGCCCAAGGATCCCCTATAGTAGAGATATGAGATGTTATTCAAGAGAGGATGCAAATGAGAAAATGCACTCCTATTTGCAATATGAATATGCCTTGTTATCCATGAATCCTCAAAGTTAGTACTATTAACAATGTTCCAACTTGAACGGGGAGACATAGAAGTAGATGCCACTGGAAGATAATCCCCAAACACCCACATCCAATCTTTTATTTTTGAGAGATGAAGATATCCTTGTTGGGAGGCTTTGCAGATGGACCTTCAAATATATGAAATATTGTTGAAGTAACTCTACATACTTTGGTATCAATACACCATTCACTAATAATTTGAATTTCGGCATTGCACTACATCAACATAGTCAACTATAATATGAAATATGACCTCATACCCAAGGGACAACCTAGTGTGCTTCGAAGATGACTTATGTAATTTCTTTTGATTCATCATATTTTTTGCAATACACTCCTTACAAGTTTTCCCATTTATGCATTGGACTACATCAACATAGTTGAATATATCATCTAAAATATGATTCATGAAAAACTAGTGAGCTTCAAAGATAGCTTATGTAGTGTCGTTTGATTCACCATCTTTCTTGCAATACACTCCTTGAGAAGTTTTCCAATTTGAGAAAACGTCTCTTGTAGGTATGTATTATGTACTTTGAATGCTCCTTAAGCATCTCTTCACTGCATAGGGTAGGGGGCAGTGGGAGTTTGAGACTCAAAAGGTGGGAAGAATGGTCAAATGAGGTCCCATTATTATCCAAGTGAGACTAGACTTGATAGGATACTAGAGCTCATCATGCTCCATGGGACAAGGCCATGAACCAAGATGGAACCCAATTTTGTGATTGCAAGGGGGAAGGTGGTCCATCTTCATGCATATTGGGAAACCCATTGAGCACTTTTGATCTCCTTTGGTGATGGGTGAAATTTCCATAAGGGAAGGCCAAAGAGGGGTTTATACTCTCCCAAATCTTGTATACAAAAGAATGCATAGGTGCATAGGAGCTTGCCACATCATCACCTTAGAAAGGTTAACATGCAAGTTCTTTGGGAAAGGGCCTTGGAGATCAAAGGCCAAGAGATTGTGTTGGGTCCCTCTATGCTCCTATTCCATCTTGACTTGCCTCTTGGATCTTCTTTTGACCACCATTTTTGGTTCTCATTCACTTATCTTTGTATGTGGCATTTTCCTCATTGGACCACATTCTTTTTTTAAAAAACAATCTACTTTTTTATATGAAGTGCCAAACAGTGCCCCATATGAGGTGACCAAGACAAAGTCCTGAGCTACCCCTAGAACTTGAGTTGAGAACTGGACCATACTCACCCACACATTTTTACCACTTGGACCGTAGAATTGAACTACCCCACACTATTTGTAGCTCATCTTATTGTCATGGCAAGGCATTGGGGGGTTCACGTTATCTAAGCTATGCATACAACGTGCATTCAAAAGGTATTTTCAAAACCCATCTATAACATTCAAAAGGTATTTTAAAAGCCCATTTGAACCCCTTTTGCCCTCTTTTATATACCCTTACTATGAATTTCTGGGTCAATAATTATATCCATTCTATAAATTCAAAATTTGAAAAGCATGTATGTTTTGCCCTCCTCTTGTACATTTTAGTGTAAGTTGAAGTGGATGCTACTTATGCGAAGACATGTTGTCCAACCAAATAAGGCACTTAAGTTTTGTCACAAGCACCATTTACACACCCTAGTACTCAATAGAACACTTCTACCTACTTCACTACTAGGGAGAACAAAGTGTAAAACATTGACTTAGGATACTCAAGAACACAAATTTTATAAGGATTCACAAATTCTGTTAAGATACAATGTTCTTGAGGCTACATTTCTTCGAGACTACACATTAGGCAACATGATCCTTGTGAATGCTCTACCAAGGGAATTCAAGATCATGTTAAGATATTGAGCCTAGATTACTTAGAGGCTATGCATTAGACAACTTGATTCTTTTGAGAAATTTGCCATGAGAATAGCAAACTATGTCAATAGACTAGAGTGCTCTTGAATCTAAATGCTTCTAGATACTATGTATTAGGTGACTTGAATCTCATGGGAATGTTGCCCAAGGAATTGTAAACCATGTTGAAAGACTAAAGTACTCCTAAGGCTAGATTTCTCATGAGCATTCTTTCAGGGGAATTGCAAATCGTGTTAAGGCACTAGAGTATTCCTGAGGTTAGATTGCTTAGAGACTATGCTAGAGTAATCCTGAGGCTAGATTGCTTAGAGGCTATGGATTAGACTCAGGAACGATCCCCAAGTACCTAACAAGAGATCAACACAAGCAGTTGGACTTGCGGAGCTAAGAATTTGTAGTGGCAATTGGTCAACTCTATCGACGACATTTGATAGACGCATTGCTGAGATGTGTGCTATTGCATGAACAAGAAGCAGTGCTCATGGAGGGACATTGTGGAGTGGCAGGTGGCCACTTTGCGAGAGCCATCATGGCAAAGAAAGTGTTACAATCTGGACTTTGGTGGCCAACACTTCGAAAGGATGCTCGATGATTCGCACCGCGGTGTGACCTGTGCCAATGGCTAGGACAGCCGTCTAATCGGAATTAGGATTGGATGCACTAGTCGTTGGCACAAGTTGCATCACAGTGCAAATCGGCGAGCATCCTTTTGAAGCGTTGGCCACCAAAGTTCATCCAGTAGCCATCACGGCAAAGAAAGTGCTATAGGCTAGACTTTGGTGGCCAATGCTTCAAAAGGATGCTTGACGATTCGCACTACGGTGTGACCTGTGTCAACAGCTAGGTCAATCATCTGATCAAAATTGAATGCCGATGCAGTCGGTGCTACCTCTTGGACCATTCTGAAAAAGGGGAATGGATTTTATGGGACCATTCAAGCCTGTAGCTGCTGCAAAGACCAGGAACTGCTATGTGCTTATCGCAACAGATTATTACATCAAATGGGTTGAAGCATGGGATTTGCAGGATAACATAGCAAGATCAACAGCCAAGTGCTTGTACAAGGATATTTTCTGTCAATTTGGCTGCCCCATTGAGTTGGTAAGTGATCGTGGGAAACATTTTGTAGCCAAGGTGGTCAAGGAGATGACCTCATTTCACATGGTCATTCACAAGAAATCCTCCTCATACTATCGGCAAGCCAACGGACAAGCTGAGTCATCCAACAAGCAGTTCAAGCAGATCATGACCTTGCTGGTCAACAATCACCGGACAGATTGGGATGAGAAATTGCTATCGGCATTGTGGGCATACCGCACTTTTTTCAAGGTAGCCACTAGCATGATACCGTTCAAACTCGCATTCAGAATGGAGGCTATGACCCCATTGGAATATGTTTTGCCAAGCTTTTGCATTAAGGTAGAGGACTGACTACTTCTATAAGAATCCATGGAATTCCGACTGAACGTGTTGGAACAGCTAGAGGAAGACCACATGGAGAGCTATTATCTTGACACGGGTGGTATAAGCATGTTGGAAACAGAGGCCTCTAAAAAGAAATTCCTCAAGAAAGGGGCAACTGGTCCTGATTTTCAATTATCACATGGGACGGATGTTGGGCAAGTTGAAAATGCAGTGGTCTGGCCCATTCTAGATTTTTGAGTATTGCGGGTACCTCATTCTACTTGGTGGATCTTCAAGGCTGTGTACTACCACTACCGGTGAATGCATTTCGATTGTGGTGGTACTTTCATGAGGGGCGCCTTCAATGTCCATTTGCCATAAAGCGTGAGGTGCTCATTTCTTGGATCCAGTTGGAAGAGCCGTATCCTACGGCTAGCTTGTGAAATCTATGGCGTGATGGGGACTCAACTACCACTGCTATCTCGAGTTCAATGCCAGCTGCCTTGCATGTCTTTCTAGTTGAGCGTTTGATGGAAGCTAAGTTTAGTACTTCCCACTATTGCCCTCATCCACCTGCTCAATAGCATGCTCTCCTTCAGCCTTCTTCAACCATTCCTTGTTGTAGCTCCCACACCCATGGGGATGTCACTCGTCTAGCTAGTAACGTTGTCTCCTATTATCTTACTGATGAGTGACAAATATATTGACGGATGGTTGCCCCGACTTAGGATTTGTAGATTTTCCAGTATTGATTGGATACAGATCGTCTTTCACGCATATATGGTTTTGCTATGCAAGCAGTTAGCACAGGGAGATCAGCTGACGATGCTCAGTGGCCTATGGACCCTCTCGGTGGAGTTGATATATGATCCCCTGTACCTGCCCATTGATGGTGAGAGCCATATCTTCCCAACTTTGGGTGCAGCAGGCAATGGAGGCGGAGTTTGGATTGCCCATTCGAGGGAAGTATCAGCTAAGTGACCAAGAAAATGTGCGACTCTGAGAAAGATTCAGATGGGTCTTGGAGTCTGTCTTCTTTCAGGAAAAGACATATACGATCTCTCTGTACACACGAGGAGTCATCACACTCACAGAGCCACAACCGATTGCATGGGCACGGGTGTTGAAGGACCACCTTCCAACAAAAGGAGCTTGAGTGGCAAAAGCAATAGCTAAGGGGTAAGTCATTCACATGAAGATTGGGCAGGTGTTGAATATTCTCTTCCCACTCACAGATGAGCTAGAGCTTGGATGTTTTTATCGAATCTATAGTTATATATTAATATTCAATCTTGGTGAAAGTTTATCGAGCTAGTTTTTTTAGTTTCACAATATTGAGAGCACACACTACGATTTTATATATTTTCTTGTGAATTTTGAAGTAAAAGATGTAAATCTTGGCGAAACTTAAAAAATTTTCACATAAAAGTCTCAAATCCTAGTGAATGTTTCAAAATTTATTTTTATTAGGGTATATGAGCTTTCGATAACAATGTAAAAGTTTTGCTTCTTAATGAAACTAACCTGAAAAAGTCATCCTTGAGCCAGAGGTGATGTGAGCTTTGTTGCATGAAGGGCCGAGGAAAAGATGCCGGTGCCAACAAAGAGGAAAAAGAGGAATAATGAAGGAGGAAGCTCAACTCAGCCAGAGACACTCAATTAGCACACTTTCCCTTTAATAGCACCATTGATACCCTCATCTTCTCCTCTACCACCGCCAATCTCAGTGCAACCAATCTCAAATGTAGTGAGCACTCCAGGAGCCACAACCAGTGTTGTAACAGTGTCAAGTGTCGCAAAGGTGCCACCTACCTTAATGACCACTAGTGCGGCTGCAACGACTCATGTGGACGGTGAGTTTGTTGTTATCTTGAGTATTAGTTCTTTTTTGGGAGGTGCAATGGGTTTTGGTGACTCTCTCCGACAGTGGCAAGAGAGGATTTTGTAGTCAACCTAAACTTCAACACCGGTAGTCACAAGTATAGCGGAGGGTGTTTCTATGGCGTCTACTCATGTTTGGTTGTCCCTCTCTGTTACTTCAGCAATTTTGACCATGGCTAAGAGCTCCGTTCCTATTCTTCCATGGAGGCCCCCGATGTCTGTGTCATAGCCTGCCTAGTTGGAGGCTTATGGCAGATTTTGATGGGTATGGCAAGCCAATCGATGGTGCAGCAAGAGACTCAGCAGCAACTTGTGGAGTAAAAACGAGGCCCTACGGACACATAACGCCCCCATTCAGAGTCAAGTGGAGCATGTGTAGTAGTTGGAATCTAGACTCTGGACTCTTGAAGTGTGAGTATGAGATGTGGAGCTGGTTGCAAAAAATGCCCACATTCCATGAAGAGAGCCACCAGAGTACATTTGTGGACTTGCAGAGCCAAAGGACCACGGATGTGTTCGACTGGATCACAACCCAGTGGTGCGGACAAAAGTAGTTGTGCTGTAGATAAAGACAAAGCCATAGCGGACCCGATTGAGGCAGACTGGAAGCCGAGGTATAACACCCTGGGGTGGAAGCTGAAGTAAGTTCATTCAGAGGGCAAGAAGCCCAAATCAACTGGTTGAAGGAGAAGATGCAAATGTTGTGTTTTTGGCTGGAGTGCACAGCTCATTCCTTTGCACTGACATTGCCACCCCGTCCTCCTTGTGGAAAGAAGCATATCAGTTTCTTCTAGTGCATTATGATGATTTCCACACTCCCTTTCCCCTTCTACCTGATGCCCCATCTTTGTGGTCGTAAGAAATTGAATAGATGACATCCTTACAAAAGCACCAAGACCTAAACCTACCAGCCGGGGTGACAATCTGCGAGCAGCTATACTGCAAGAATAGTGGTCCGAGCCAGCCGGTGTGGACCCTTCTCGATGAAATCAGATGCGACGGCTGGTGGACTTAGAAGAGACACGTAGATGAGAGCGTCTTTAGTGGAGGTGGGAATGAATAGGCTGATTTCCACACTCCCTTCCCCCCTCTACCTGATGCCCCATCTCTGTGGTCGTAAGAAA